>NW_027496121.1:0-225494 GCF_021521415.1 Bidens hawaiensis
AAATATTTATAAGACTTTGAGTTTCTAATATTCACTTTAGGCCTTTCATACTTTAAATGATGTTCAATTTAAACCCCTCATGTTTTATGTAGTGTTTATTCTTATTTATCTCATCAAAAGTTCATTAAATGACCAAGATTCAAACCATAAGGACTAAAAGTGACAAATTGTGAAACACCACACCCTCACCCACCGGAGCGCCGCGCATTGGGCTGCCCTAGGCTGGCCGCGCAATGCGGTGGCTTACCTGCACAGCTTATGTTTGCCGATTTTGTTTCCTAGTTTGTTTATGGTATAAAATCATGTATTTTAGGCATATAGGAGTGAATTAAGGACCAAGAAATCATATCATAACTAACATATAAGTCTAAATTCGTTCCTTAATGATCAAGATCACATCTTTTAACATATTTCGTTGATTTTGTCATTAAAACAATATATTCTTGCTTAAACGAGTTATATGTCCATATTTGGTTCATTTTAGCTTTTCCTATATAAGCAATCTCTAATCTCCTGCCACAAGACTTTACACTAACCCTAGAAGCCCCTTCAGCCGTCCTCCCTTTTTTCCATCTTTATTCTCTCGGTTTTTGGTTATTTTGTTGAAGACCCTCATAACCATTTGACTTTGCATGCGTGTTTGGAAGTGTGAAGGAATAGATGTAAATGAAGATATTTTTGGGTGTAGGGGATATTTATATCCCTTAAATCCCATTCTCATTTAACCCATCTCAATTAATCCAAGTCCCTAATCCGCTCCTACCCGATATTAATAAATAAAAAACGTGAAATCACTAACATAACTTTCTTTATTCAACATTATAAATTTTAGGATGTTACACTTAGTTTGATAGCAAACAAGTTAAACGAAAACATGCTCGTTTAACCACCCGCCATAGAATTAAACGCGAAAGATAGTTACAAACCAAGCATTGTATCATCCGTTAAGCCGAAAAAAGACTTACGAAACACTTATTTGAAATGTTTTAAGCGATCCGTGAAAATATTTTTGATTTTTACAAACATATAGTATGTTTTTATAATTTTACACAAAACTAGCCGAAAAACACTCGTTTTCGCGTTGTTTAACGCACCCGATAAGTTTTTCGCGCCAAAAACCGAACCCGAACTAAATTTGGACCGGGCTTTTCGTATTTGGGCTTGAGAAATCAGAAGGTGGGCCCATGATGGTCCGATCGCAATCAGCAACCCCCCCTTGTTTATTCTTTCACATTTAAACTAGGTTCAAGCCATTTTAACATCATTTCTTGGAAAACTCTGGACACCCCTTCTGTTTCAGCCAGAAAACTTCCAAAACCCTAAGGTAAAAGCTGAAATAAGTAGCTCTTTTTACTTGTTTGAACTTGTTTAATACCATAAAAACATGTCTTGGTTACTAAAAATCATTCCTAACCGTGTAAAAATCCTAAAAATGGTCCATAAACATGTTTTGATCATACACATGGTAAGGAACCTGTTTTGATAATTTTTTTGGCCATAAACACGGATTAAATGGTTGAAACGACGTTTTTACGGTTCAAAAGTTTGTTTTTGTGCACTAGTCGAAACCCTAACTTAAGGGATGTTATGTTGATGAAATATTTCTTGGTTTGTGATATAGGACTTGTACCTAGCTTCTTAGAAGCACAAGAACCCGAAAACTTGATTAAAAGGTCGGAAACGAGCCAAACCCGCTGAGGTAATGCCGAAACACTCGCTTACGGGCTATTTAGGTTAAGGTTGTGATGTGCATATTTTTAGGACTTGAAATTCTTCAGGGACATCAGGGCCCATGTTAATGAGTCTCTGTTTAAATTTGGTAATTTTTCGACCATCTGAGAATATTTGGCGAATTTATTACCGAATTGGGACGTTTATTTGGGAAAAATAGCTAAAATACTTCAAAAATTATGAAATTTTTCTGGGAACTCATATTTGATGTAGTTTGGTCACATATGAATTTTGGGATCATTTGGAGAAGTTTAAAGGTGTTTTGTTTATTTGCATTCGTGTGAATTTTTACAACCGAATTTGGGCCGAAAAGAATATCGCACGAGCTTTTTACATTCTGGAATTGATACAGGTTTGTTTTGGGACATTATTTGAGTATTCAGGAATTTTTGGTGAATTTTTGGAAATTGTTTGGGGTAAACGGACGATTTTCAGACGAAATATAGCTGATAAAATGAATTTTTATAAATTAATAAATCAGTAAATAAATTCCAGAAATATTTTTATAAAAATCTACATATTTTAATTGATAAGTGGTTAAATTTTTATAATTTAGTGATTAACGATTAATTAATTATGCTAATCTGAATATTAAACAAATTCAATTTTTATAAAAACCGGCAAGTTTGCGACTAGTGAATCTGCGGGAGTATCAAAACACCAAGAATGGTCAAAAATCATATTTTTGGACTAGTTAAGTGAAAATGAACTTTCTATGAGAAACCTGGACAATCCGGGTGGATTGTGCGCGTTTCTTCTCAAATCAAACTGAATAAGCGGAAACGGGCCCCGTGGCTAATCCGGGACCCCAGTATGTGATCTTTCTTTATAACCTAATCATTTTATTAACCAATACATTTACCCAAGTTTATTTTCCCGTAACTGTTTTCTGAACGCGTAAACGAACAACTTGGCCCAGCTGGGAAAATGGGAATCTGAACCAAGTTCAGTTTTAAGTATTAGACATTGAACAACATCACAACCTAAGCCTATTGCCACTTTCTGGGCGTTCCAGCTACACCCAGATTAGTTATACAATCCAGTTTAGTATTGAGATTATAATAATATTAAAATATTAATTATAGGAACTACTGATAGCGGACTGAACAAACCACGAGTTGATACAGTACGGAATATCTACAAAACCGTGAGTTTCATCACCCCACTTTTAAACTGTTTTACGAACTTTTGGGGTGAAAAGCATGTTTGCTTATATCTATATACTTATCTGAAACATGTGATGATGTGAATTATCTAAGTGCTAACACACGAAAGTCCCCACAATCACAGTGATTAACTTCGAGCCGGTGGCTTGTGAATAGTACTATTGGTTTGACAAACCCAGACGGAATCGGCCTGATTGCCGTGTCACATAGCGCCGTTTGCACATGACCATATTTAAACATACAGACTATGTAGTGTTAGACATAGCTACCGGGGCATGTTGTGGGCGGAAGGGGAGCCACAGTGGTTGATTGAGCGTGGGAAATGGAGGCACGTAGCACGAACAGTCCAGGCTTCACTGTAGCTTAGCATAATTACATCACATACATCATTTACATACATACATACTTATTTCATAATTACAAGTGTTGACTTGTGAACACTCATTACTGTTTTCTTGAAACTCGTGAAACTCACCAACTCTAGTAGTTGACCCGTTTTAAATTGCTTTTCTGGTGTACATAAATCGGAATGATTGGGTGATCTGTTACTTACCTGAAGTGTGTGGTTGATGCTATGTGAATAGAAGCAAGGGCGTTATTAGTAAGAATGTATAGATAACGAACTAGTTTTGTTTGTATCACTTAGACTGTTAAACAATGATAGAACAAAGAAATGTAATATATTGTAAATTAGTTTGTAATGTTTCTTTATAAACAATGTATTGATATCAGAGGTGTCTGTTACATTCCCGTTTTACGCTTCCGCATTGTGCTAGTCGGGGTGTGACATAATTACACTACTTGATTCTAACAGTTAACACGTTATTTAATTTGTATTTGATTCAATCCTCTTATAGTTACAATACGCCTAATAAATTTAACTAAATATTATTGAAGCATATGATTTTTTTTAACTACCAACAAACATAATATGCCCAGGTATTTTATATGGGGTGACCCAATAGGATCTGCAAAGAGAAACCTGTGTATCCTACCAATACACCATATGGTTTTAATAATGAAAAGAAAATTAGCATTTTAAAATTTGGAATTAATACTTTTGTTCGAACAGGTCGTTGGTTGAAATTTGGATCATGACACCAAATAATGGAAGTGAGCTCATGGTGCAATATTTGGGCTGTGATGCTTACAAGTTAATCAAATCGGCCTAACTTGCAATTGGGTTGCTCACGTGTAGATAAAAGGAAGGGGCATTTACATATCTCCCTTCTTAAGATCTTTTATTACATATTTCCACAATCAAAAAAATTAATTACATATTTTCTCTTTCTTAAACATATATACTACATATATACCCATTTTATTAAAAGTTTCTTATTAATTGACAATTTTACTCTTTATTTTAAAAAACAATAAATATAAAATTTAAATGTGATCCCAACACCTTCTCATAAATATAATCTTTCAAACAATGTATTTAGAAGTTTCAAGACATCGTTCACATATTTATTCACTAATTATATATATTGAATTCATGTATGAACACAAAACCAAGAATGTTATTAATGGATCTTTCTTATGTCTAACCTTTTCTTCTTCCTCACATGTTATTGTGCCACCCCACCCCACCCCACCCCAACCCAACCCTTGTGTCATCTCCGGCCAGACCCACAACTTCCGATGGGTAAATTTCCGATCTAACGCTCTCTTTCACTATCTGAACCATCACCACCACCACCACCCGCAAATGTCCAACCCTTGTGTCATTTCCGGCCAGACCCACGGGTTTCTATCCCGTCTCCGACGACCACCACCGCAGCCACGTTTTTCAGATTTGAATCGAAGCCTTACCCAAGAAACTGTATGAATCTACGAATTTGTGTCGCCGATGGGGTTAGGTGGAGGGAGACGAAGGAATTCAGAGGGGAAATTAGGGGTTGCATCAATGGTAATGCATTTTATGTTGTAATTGATGATTAAAACTATTCTAATTCGTCGGAGAAAGAAGGAAAAAATAGTGGTGGTCATTCCCGGCGGTAATGAAATGGCCAGAAATTCGCCGGAGAATTAGGTTTGACGGATTTAGGTGAGTCGGAGAAGACGATCTGATGACGATGTGCGTTTATGTAATTGATTATAATTTTTTTCAATCTTTTTAATTACTTCAATTTATTAGGTGTAGGAAATTGGGTAATTTGACATGAAAAAGGGGAAATATGTAATTTACTTTTAGGTGTGGGGAAATATGAAATTGCAATGCTTAGCAAGAGGAAATACGTAAAAATTCCTAAAAGGAACGCCCGTCATAACATAATAGGTCATTGCTCTTGCTTTGTCTAACATAGTAGATTCATACTCTCACTCAGCCTTTCTTGCCAAAACTAGGGTTGCCACTTTTACCCGAAACCCAGCCTCCATACCCAATCCCGAACTAACCCAATTCGACAAACCCGAACTCGAACCGAAGTAATTCGGGTTGGCTCTTGGGTCCAAATTCTGGGTTTCGGGTTAACTCAAATAAACTTTCAGTTTTAAATGGGAGAGTTAACGTACAAATGAAATCAACGTGCTAATTGTGAAAATCAAGTAGAGTAATTATATGTATAAGTAGAGTAATTATGTAATTACATCATAGAGTAATATGTTATTACTCTATGATGTAATTACATAATTACTCTATTTGTATATATAATTACTCTGTTTGATTCTCACAATTAGCACGCTAATTTCATTTTTATTTAATCCAAACCCTAGTTTTAAAACTATATAATAATAGGCAAGTATCGAATGTTGTTATTCCACCTATTATGGATAGTGAAGATGCACAGAATCAAACTGGATAGTCCAAATCTACGTTTCCCCAAGTGTTAGTGTACTGATTGTTGATGAAGTCAGATTCTAGCTAGTTGCCTGCCAAATCGAACACCTTGAGTCTCGTCACGGGAAGGACAAGATGGAGGGTCTTCTCGTAACTACCCTCCGGCGTGAAAATAAGTACTGTACTGATCAGAAATAAGTACGAATACAAGTAATTGCTTAGAGCGTGTGAGAGTGAATGAATACCTCAAGGAGATGACTCAAGTATTTATAACCGAAGGTGGGGGAAGGTGATTGGTTGAGTTGTCACTATCAAGATATTCCATATCTACCTGAATAGATACGTGTCGAGCACTTATAGGATGTGACAGCCTGGCCACGTTTGCAGACGATTACCAGATGTCCAGGTGTCATCTTTCCATTGGCTGATGTCGCTATCAGGGAATGTGGGGAAAATCTTCTAGAAGTAGTTTGTTACAACTACTTTTCCATATCACGTTAGGACCTTACGTGTGTGGGGTTCTTGGCGTGGCTTGCGGGTTTCTTTCACGGATGCTCAATGGTAATCTACGAGTTGTGTTGGAGACCCGTGAAGCGTCTCTAGATCCGCAGGTAGTTTTACTACCCTACATCTATAGATAGATTGTTTATTATTTATTAATATTAATGTTTTAGATTTATGAATAAAAACAACCATACTTAAACACCCTAATCATGACATATTGTATAAGATAATATTAGTTTTCTTTATGTTTATTATGGTTAGACTTTGTAAAATTTTACTCTTTTTTTATTTTTTTTATTACCCAACTTGAATTCATATACATTTTTTTTATAATCAATTCATTGTTTAGATTACATCAAAACAGAAGGCAAGCGGGTAACAAGCTGTGCCGCTACCCCCTATTTAGATTGTTTTACCATGCTATTTTTTTTGTTATTGGTTATTTATGTTATGGGTGAAAAAGAACATGTTAGCTTTTGTTTTAGTGTTGTAGTTTTTTTAATCTTTGCTTGTTTTTTAGGATACTCATAACCCGATTAATCCAACCCGAAAAAAACTAAACTACCCGAACCCGGAAAAACCGTGAGAAATATGGGTTAGGTTTCGGGTATAGAATTTGAACTTTGAAACTCGAATAACCCAACCCAGAAAACCTGAAACTTTAAAAACTAACCCGAAGAACACCCATAGCCAACATAAAAGACATATTATCGATGCACAAAGATACCACGTGTCAATAGTATTGGTAAGTAAAGGTTTTGATTATCTAAAAAGAAAAACACATTTAAAGTAAGAAAAATGATGGTCAATTTGAGAATTTTACTAGTTCAATATTCAATAAGCTCTAACAAGTCCATCATCATTAATTAATACACACACATATAGGAGAGGGATATTTTGAGAACATTGTTAAATTTTAAGAACTTAAGAACTTTATTTTTGACCACACATTTAATTAAATAGATTAGATTATGTGGTTGAGATTAAATGTGATTAAAAAATTAAAGTAGAAGAGAGAATAAAGATGTACAGTGATTACACAATTTTAAACGTCCGTTACAGCCATATGTAATAATTCGACTCGGTGCGTAAAAAATTCTATAATTTTTACGTATATGTAACCTACATATATTACGTATGTATAAAAAAATTCAAAAAAAAATTGTTACGTTGAGTTCTTTCGAGTTCTTAAAACTCAAAGTGGTTCTGATTTGAAATCTTCCATATATATATATATATATATATGAAACCCCTAAAATCCTACGTGTAGTGATGTGGTCGCTCCCCCTTTTTATGGAAGCCACAAGATTGTCTGAATTTTAAATGGAGGCCTCTCATTGATTTAACCCAGATTCATAGGTATGGGTCTTACCAAAACTAGATAGCTCTTAAACGGGTTATAACATCTAATTAAATTAAAAATTAATCTTACCAATTATTTGATATGAAAATCCTATAAAATAGGGATATACTAAAATTTAATATCCAATTTAAAAAGAAAAAAATATTATTTATAATTAATAAACAATTTTATAGTAAAAAAAACATAAGCGGGTCATGAGTCACCAAATCCAGATAGCTTTTAAAAGGGTTATAACATATCATTTATTTATGAAACCCTTTCATCATCAAACCTTAAGTATATTATTAATATTTTTACAATAAAGAAAATTAAAATTCAAAAAATAAATATTAAAAAACAAAAAATGTAAAACAACCATTCCCTCAAGCCATCAGATTTGCTTTATTTGTAAATGAAGGCTACTCACGCATTGACCCGAATTCAAGGGTAAAGGTCTCACCAAACTCAAATAGCTCTTAAACGGGTTATAACATCTCATTATATTAAAAATTAATCTCATCAAATATTTGATATGAAAATCCTATAAAATAGGGATATACTAAAAATTAATATCCTATTTTATTAAAAAAAGATATTATTTATAATAAATAAACAATTTTATAATAAAGAAAATAAACGGTTAATGGGTATCACCAAACCCAGATAGCTTTTAAACCGGATTATAACATATCATTTATTTGTGAAACCAATTTATCATCAAACCTCAGGTATACAAATATTAATTATTAACTTTCTTACAATAAATAAAATTAAAATATAAATATAAATATTTATATTAAAAACGAATAATACAAAACAACCCCCGTATATATATATACACACACATATATATATATATATATATATATAAAGATAACATACAAGTAGAAAAAATGTGCGAAGCGTACGAACTAAAATAAAATTGGAGGCGGTGGCATTTTTGTAAATAAATGGAAATCATGTTTGTAGTGCAATTTAATTACTCTATACAGTTTACAAATAGAGTAATTTTATTACTTGATTTGTAAACTATATAGAATATTTTATTACTCTATTTGTTTCAACTAGATTAATTATTTTATTAGTAGAGTAATTATTGAATCTGCTTCTTCTTCTTTTTTTTTTTCAAATTGTTTGCTTCAAAAACACCCTTGTAACTACAAAATTGATTGGCAAATTGCACGTTTTATTGTTCAATTTGTTATTAGAAACTTCAAATCCACGAAATTGTAAACACATATCTTCTCTAATATCATCACAATAATCTGGCAAGGCGCAGGGATTTAACTTCCGATCAGAACGATACAACGGTTCTGGTGGTCGGCCGCCGCCGATTAGAGCGAGTATGTTGTAGCAGAGAATGACGGCGATCCCGCCACCAGAGTCAAAAGTCTCATCGGATTTGTCGCAGTTGTAGATATGGAAGTTGTGGTTGGTGTCGGCGGCGAGGCAACGGAGCCTTGGTTGAAGGAAAGGTGGCGGAGGTTGCCGGTGGAGTGATCGGAGTCTGATGGTTTTGTGGTGGATGAGGAAGAAGATGGAGATGGCTTTTGGTGGTTGGATGAGGAAGAAGATGGAGATGGGGTTTGGTGGTTTTATTCAGTTCGTATATTTAGTACGAATATTCTATTTGTATTTGATTCATCTCATATATATATAATTTCCTACGTAAAAAGCCTATGTGTCGTGATGTGATTGCTCCCCAACCTCTCTCGGGCCACTAGATTGCTTCATTCTTGAGTGGTGGCTTCTTATTCGTTTGACCCGAATTCGAGGATATGGGTCTTACCAAACCCGAATAATCATTAAACGGGTTATATAATCTCATTTATTTATAAAACCTTTCATCATCAAACAATAATTTTTGCGGGTCATGGGTCTCACCAAACCCGGATAATTCTTAAACGGGTTATAACATCTCAATTATTTTTGAAACCCTTTAATCATCAAACAATAATTTTCACGGGTCATGAGTCTCACCAAACTCGGATGAACCTTAAACGGGTTATAAGATCTCATTTATTTGTGAAACGTTTTTAACATCAAACCATAATATAATTTCTCTAATCTGCATATTCCTTGTCGCCGGTCTATCCTCTCCATCACCTGTTTACTTATGATTACCATTAGGGATGAGAGCGGTACCGTACTGGTATCGACCGATCCCGGTCCCGAAAATGATAAATTTTTGGTACCGGTACCGAGACGGCACAAGTACCAAAGGTAAAAAAATCAGGAAATACCGATACCGGTCTCGATACCGAAACTCAAAACTTTGGCACCGATTTGGTACACCAAATCGGTACTGGTACCCGTTCCAACCGTACCGGTACCGAATTTGCTCATCCCTAATTACCACCAACCATCGTCAAACTCCCATCTCATGCATCAACCACCATCGTAACCTACATTAACCGCCCTTTTTTCATAATATAAATATTTGTGTTCATATTTGTTCGTTATACAAAAATCAGCATATTTGTGTTTGCTTATGTTCGTTCATTAAAAATCAAAGAAACCTACACATCTCAATTGAAAGAGCCATAACGTTAAATAAATATAATTAACGTAACAAACTATTATATACGTATAAAATAAAAACAAAGCAACGTTAAAAAATAAAACAAATCATTACAAAATATAAAAATAGCAAAACGATTAAAAACAAATAACTAAGTATCCCCGTAGTACGGGGACTATAACCTAGTTTTATATATACTAAAAGATAAATAATGGTCCAAACTGTGACCTGGTAAGACGAGAGACTCAATGCCAAGTAAGACGACTAATTCGACGCCAGGTCCAATTATGAAAACATTAATTCCTCATCACTAATTAATTATTTTTTCTACCTTTTGTTAATTTTTTTTATCTAAAAGACACAGGTGAACAACCTCAAAATCTTCATCAATAAACTTCTTGAAGTAAAAGGCTTTGAAGATGTAGGCTTTAAAGTTGAAGGCCGTGATGATCTCGTTGCCTAACCTCTCTCGCTCCACTTGCATCTCCTACAACATTTGATACAAACCAGTAGGCCCATCAGGTTGCTGATGTTGAGTCAGTTTGTACATAGTTCGAGTTGTTATTTTAATTGTTTTAACTGTTTATTTTAGGAACTGTGGTACTTCATACATGGTTATTATATTTCAGGTCATAGATACTTAAAAGATGCTAATTTGGACCTGTACGAACACGGGATGAAGACCCAATATGCCCAGCACGCGAAACGAGACGAAAAACAAGTTAAGCTGATGAAGGGACCCATCGTGGTACCCGATGGGATTGAAGGATGACCATCGCGATACGCGATTGTGTTAAATATTATTTTATTGCTGATATGGTCCCTACGCGATGGTCCAGGAAGGAAGCTATCGCGTACCGCAATGGGTCGACGGGAATTTTAGGGTTTTCATTTATATGATATTTTCATTACCCTATTCGTGAGGAAGCAGCTTCCTAGTCATTTTTAGAGCAGAAGAGAGTTCTCCCATCAACTCCAACCATTCTTTAGATCATCTATATGCTCCGTAACATCAAGATTGAAGATCGAGAGATGACGAATCGCGACTAGTCCTTTCGAGTCATATCCGGGATGTATAGTTTGTAATCTTTCTGTATTTTTCTCATGTACTAGAACAAATAATTGTAATTGTCTTTGATTAACCTATGAGTATTGATGTTTAGTATTGTTGTGCATTCAGTCGGTTTAGGTTTTTTTCGATCAAAACGATTAGTGTAACATTTCGGTTTTTCCGTATTCGTATTCGTATTTGTTTACCAATTTGGGAATGCATTCGGATCTTTCTTATTAATGAAATTTTGCATTTATTAGTAAAATAATCATTTTTATCTTAGTTTATAATTCCTTAACTTTCATGTGTGCCAAATAGCCATTAGAAACTCTTAAAATCGCTTAAAAATGCATTTTTGGAACTTCTGGGACCAAAACTGCCGACAACAAAAATCTGTAATACGACCCTCCTTTGCGTAGCACGATGGAAAAGGCCATATTCTTCGCGCGGTGCGAAGAACCATCAGATCAGCCAAAAACGTTTTCGATATTCGTTTAATACTAAATCTTTCCCTTATCGACCCTGAATCACGAAAATTGAGCAACAAGTTATTGTATCTAGTATGGAATAGTGTCTAGGTTCATATTCAGTAATTTGATCAATATATCGATGATTTCAAGGCTCGATTTCATCATTAAAATAATATTCGTTTACCAAAACCGACTAGTTTCTTGTCCAACAAGTTGATATACTAGTTATATAAACGTATCATAACTCCAAACCCTAGAGTGTACTGAAACCAAGCATTCTCAGCTGTCACCTTCCCATCACCAACTATAACTCTCTCGTTTTTGCTTGTTTACTCGAAGATTGAAAGCTGCAGTTTGACTTTGACGTTTATTTGACCTTTGACCTCGATTTCCCGTCAACTCAAGCGTTATCTAGGTAAGTTGTCAATTAATGAATGATTCTTATTACTCACTTGTCAATAACCCGCAATCAATTTCTGAAGTACGGGGTATTGACGGGTCAATTTCAGTCAAACCCGTTTAAGAACTTTGACTAATTGATTTCTCATACTTCTGGTCGAAACCAAATTTTGGTCCAGAAGACTTTTATTTTCTTCTTGAGATTTTAGGGCTACTGACCAAAATTTGACTTCCGAGATTCTGGTCAGTACCAGCTCGCTTAAACATTTAATTTATCATAACCGGAGTTCTAGACATCCGTTTGAAGCGATTCCAGCGGCAATAATTTCGGTTTTGCTCATAGATATTTTTCTCAAAGTTTCAGGTCCATTTGGTTTACTCTCATCAACACGTTAAGGACGATTTATTTACTTTATTCTTATTTCTTAATTCACTCGCCTAAACAATAATGTGAGTTTTATCATTCCCCTCTATTTTACTAATTTATCAAAGTTTTGGGGACATATGTGTACTTATACTTATTTTATACTACATGCCTACACCAAGCTAGCAAACGAATTATTGTGTGTATTTCGATCAAATGTTATTTGCTACTTGCTTATGTGCTAATATTCTATCATATTCGGAGAGGTCCATCATAATCACATCATAGTACGATCATACGACCGTCATAGTAGCCATAGCCCGTGTTCGTGAGGCATGGTCAACCGACACATTAACTGCTTACGGTTTGGTTGTTTATTACCGCATGTATTTTGTTTTGCTTATTTATATATACTATTGTAACTTGAAAAACTGGTGATATTCTCACTCAACCTTGTGTTGACAAAATCTACTTTATTTTCTACGCATTTGCAGTTTATCAGATAACTTGAATTTTAAGGTGAAGCATGCTTAGAAGGACCTTAGGATATAAACGAATGACTATTCATATTTTTCTTTTGGTTGGATAATTTGTTTGTTTGGGTTACTTTTGTCATGTTTGGATAATTTGTGCACTTGGATTTGAAATAATTAATTTAATAGATATTGTCATAATCTTTATTGTATGATAGTACCTTTGAGCTGTGAGCAATCAGTTCGCGCTCCGACATTTATGTCTTAGGTTGGGGTGTGACAATTAGTTTGCCAGTTGCTATAATAATTGCTTGTAGGATTGTTTTGATTAGTTAATTACAATAAAGCATATAATTGCCCTTAGGTGAGTCACACTGGCAGGGACCGTTTGATAACTAGTGTCGTGTGTTAGTGATTGTTGATGCCTACGGTTTAGCTCGTTAAACAATCTTTAGTTGACCAATGATAATTAATCTGTTAAATTGCATGAGAATACTGTTAGTTGCTTACTTGAATTCCCGGGTGTGATTTGCTTTGTTAATTTGATTGAACTTCGCTTAATTACTTGTTTGATATTAAAACCAAATCATTTACTAGTGTGATTAGCACTCATAACTGTTTACTTCATAATGTTAGGAATTAGTTTCACGTTGCACTGACCACATACTACTTGTGGTTTGACACCCCACTTACCTTGACTAGTTTAAGGTGATTAGGACACTGACTAGTATTGTTTTTGACTAGATAGCGACAGTCTAGCATCAGTTACGACCAAACAAATACAACAGACCCGCATAAGAAACTCAATTCAAGTTCAAGAACCCGCTATAATCGGGAAATTAAAAAGCCCATTCGTTATGAAGATTAAAAACTAAAGATAAGGCTGGATCTTTTCTTAATTATCAAGAATCTAATTTCTTAAGCTGCAAGTTATTTATTTATGTTGAATTATGAATTTGGAGTAAAGTTAATAGGACAACAAAAATAATAATAATAATAAAAAAATCATAACTCAAAATATAAATAAAAAACAAAAAATCTAAAAGCACTAAAATCTAAACCCTAAACCCTAAACCCATTTACCACCTCAACTTTACAAAAACTACATGGAGCACGAATTTTCTCCAAGCTACATTTACGGGTCGGGTACCACAAGATTGGAGTAGCTCCACAGAATACCTAAACAACTTTTCGCACCATCGATGGGGAATACGAATTTCTCATAATGCCATTTGGTCTATCTAATCAAGAAATATAGGCATGCTGATGTTCGGTTTATTTGTATATATTTTAGTTTGCTAACTTAGTCGTTTTAATCGTTTAGTTTAGGAACTTTGGTACTTCATACATGTTTATTGTGCTTCAGGTCACAGGTACTTAACAAGCTTAATTTGGACCTGTACGAGCATGGAATGAAGACCCGGGATGTCCAGAATACCTAAACAACTACATGGAGCACGAATTTTCTCCAAGCTACATTTACGGGTCGGGTACCACAAGATTGGAGTAGCTCCACAGAATACCTAAACAACTTTTCGCACCATCGATGGGGAATACGAATTTCTCGTAATGCCATTTGGTCTATCTAATCAAGAAATATAGGCATGCTGATGTTCGGTTTATTTGTATATATTTTTGTTTGCTAACTTAGTCGTTTTAATCGTTTAGTTTAGGAAATTTGGTACTTCATACATGTTTATAGTGTTTCAGGTCACAGTTACTTAACGAGCTTAATTTGGACCTGTACGAGCATGGAATTAAGACCCGGGATGTCCAGCACGCTTACCGAGGCAGTCATTTGGATTTGCTGAGAAAAGAGACCCATCGAGTAGCGCGATGGGTGTTGAAGGTGGGGCATCGCGCTACGCGATGCCCTGTAATCTGGCAGCGTTGACTTTGGTCAATCGCGTAGCGCGATGGACCAGGAGAGGAGACCATCGCGCTACGCGATGGTCCCCAAAATCGTGAAAGGTAGGGTTTTGTTTTATAAAACATTTGGACGACCATAGACGGATTTCTACACCTTCCAAGCGATTTTTAGAGCAGCAAATGGAGCCACCATCACTTCTAATCATCTCCAAGCATCATACATGTCATACCAGATCATAACTGAAGCCCGAGAGATGCCGATGCGTGGTTAGTATCTTCGATTCATACCCGGGATGTAGAGTATTGTATCTTTCAGTTTTTCTCATGTATTAAGAACGAATTGATTGTAACTATCTTTGATGTTAATCTATGAGTATTGATGTCTAGTATGATTGTGCACAACGTCAGTTTAGGTTTATTTTGATCAGAACGATTAGTGTGCCAGTTGCTATGATAATTACTTGTAGGATTGTTTTGACCTGTTAATTGCAAGAAAGCATACGTTTGCTTTTAGTTGAGTCACACTGGCAGGGACCATTTGATAACCGGTGCCGTGTGTTAGCGAGCATGGATGCCTAAGGTTTAACCGGTTAGTCAGTCTGTAGTTGACACATGATAGTTTATCTGTTAAGTTGCATGAGTTTGCTGTTAGGTTATATATTTGGATTCCCGGGTGTGATTTGTCTTTGTTAATTGTTTGAGAGTTGTTTAATTGTTTAATCAGTATTAAAACACAACTGTTTGCTAGTGTGATTAGCACTTTAATTCAATTACTTCATAATGTTAGGAATCGTTTACACTGACCACATACTCCTCATGGTTCGACACCCTACTTACCCTAGCTTGCTTAGGTGATTAGGAACTTGATTTAATTGTTTTTGACTAGATAGTGACAGTCTAGCATCAAAATGGCTACCATCTACACCAGAATAAATATAGTTTTTCGACTAATGGTACCTATCCAGTGGCGGATCCATAAAAATTTTTCACAGAGGTCGGAAATTTTTTAAGTCTCGTTGCCCCACTTATCCAGACTACGTTGTCTTAACGGGCCCACACTGGCTTCAAAGTTTTGGCTTGACCGTTCCCCTTGAAAACCATACCGCCGGCAGCCACTTGACAGTCGTTGTGCTACCATAATAGTAGAAGTCTTTGGCGTAACACACTGTGGGATGAAAACTCGGGAGGGATCGAGATTCAAACTAACAACCTTAAACAAGTCTTAGCATTCAAATCCTTAATTGTCATAATTCACCAAAAATGACACAAGTAAAAACTTGAACATCCACTGAAGAATCCAAACATCTTGCCACTAGGCCACAAGTGATGAATTATATATATATATATATATATATAATACACATGTTATCAAAAATAAAAATAAGACAATAACATGACGAAAGAAATCAAATAAAAATCAACTAATTTGGACAAATTTAAAAAACATAAAGCTTTGTATAACATATAACAAAGTAAAAAATAAGTATAAGTATTCATAATAAGTATATTTAATTTCCACTATTTACTCCTTCCATTAAAATAAAAGGTCAACTTGTAACATTTATGGGTTATTTGTAAATAAAAGGAAAAAGTCAAATTGAAATCTACCTTATTCTAATAAAGTAAAATAAATGTAGACACTTGTCATGTTTTTGTTAATTTTCACAATTTTTTTCCCTCCAAAACTATCAATCAATCATGCCCAGTAAAATCCCACCGACAGCAAAGCTATAAGTAGGGTCTGGGGAGGGTGGGATGTAGGCACATCGTACCTCTATCCAAAACTAATATACCCTAATATATGTAATGAATCAATAAATTATTCACTTTCCTTTTACACTATATTTATATAATATCTATATATTTTTATAAATATAAATATTAACATATTATTTTACTATATATTTCAAAATACTTGGTGAATTCCAAAAATTAACAACAAATCATGTTTTTCAAATGAAAATTGTTTCGGGTTTTTTGTGAAAGTTAAATTTGATTTTATGGGTCAAAAGTTGGTAAATAGATTGTTTGGTACAAGTTAACTATATTTAGGTCAAATTTGTTATGGGTCAAAAATGAAAATTTAAAGTATTTTTTAAAAGTTTGAGAATGCAAAATAGCTTTATCGTCAAATTTGTTATGGGTTAAAATTGTTGACTTTAAAATGTCAAAAGTATGAAAATTAGAATTTTAAACATGATTCAGGTTTCAAGTTTATTTTTAAGGGCATTTTTTGAAATAATCAAAAGGTTCAGGATTTGGCAAATTGACTATTTTCCCTCAACTATTAAAATTTAAGAAAAGATTGGGAACACTTTCGACATGCTACCCCATGCCTATCAATGCTTCTAACTTTTATCAAATTTGAAATATTTATATCAACATTAATTTTTTCCTTCAATGGTGATCAGAACGTTGTATGGGAAGCATGTCATGCAAAACTATGCTCAAATGAAACAAAATATTCACAAAATTGAATAAGTTAACATATTATTTTTTATGTTGTCATTATGACAAAATCGAGAAGTCCTCTGAAACTTATCAATATCTTTTTTATGGTGTAGCTTAGAAAAACATAGTGCTTGAAGAACATCCATTGCTACAATTTAATATCCTACTTTCCTTTGATGTGTGGTAAATTGATAAATATATCAATAAAGGTAATGCATCTTTTGTATTTAGGCTGAGTGGTTAGAACTCCTATCGTATGAGAAGTCTTATTTTCGAAATTGGTTCATAACCAAAATTCTTTCATTTATACATATATGACACCGAGAATGAATTTTCAAAGAAAGAAGCATTCTCAGGTACGATTTTGCACGAGCATTTTTTTTATTAAGTTCATTTAAAAAAATCATTTTGCGGTATAAATAAAATCAATTTATGTACACATTGTATAGATACAAGCATATATGTAATACATTTTTTTTCATATGCGCTATGTAATTATTTGTTTTACTTATAATTTTATAATTTGAATTATCCCGTGTGTGACACGAGCTCTAAAACTAATGAAATAATAAATTTGTAAAAGTACACAATGCAGTATGCATTCAATATAATATTAATTTTTTCATTATCTTCTTCTCTCCTTAATAATTAGTTCCCGCTTCAACTCTAAAGTCCATATCCGCCGGAAAATTTTCCGCCAATAGTTTATTTCATGCATTCTATTCTTCTTCCTTACCTTTTCTTAGTATGTTACAGGGGTCGATGCCAAAATTTTACATGGGTCGGCTGGGATTTTAACATATATATAACAAACAAAGTTAAAAATTTACAGGGTACGACGGACCCCTGTGCCGATGTATTGGGTCCGCCGCTGTACCTATCATAGACTTGACTTATTTTAAGGGCTTGAATTCCTTTCCCGCGCCTTCTACCTTTCAAGCGGCCATGAATGACACTTTTCGCCACTTTGTATTGGTTTTTTCTTTTACGATATACTAGTGTATAGTCAATCGACGTAGGGCCACCTTCAGCATCTTCGCTCAGTATTCCAAACTCTTTCTGATCACAAGTCGTAGTAAAATTTTCAAAGTGTCCTTTCGGGGTTACAGAAGTTAATTATTTGGGCCATGTAACATGAAACATCACTAAGTGGTGTTTCAACTGAGAGGGAAAAAACTGATGCAATTCAAAAGTGGCCACTTCTAACATCTCACACTGCTCTTAGTTGTTTTCTCGGCCTTATGGGGTATTATCGTAAGTTTGTCCAACGCTACTCCCACATCGTTAGTATTATCGTAAGTTTGTCCAACGTTACTCCCACATCGCTAGACCACTTACCGACCTATTACAAGGAAGCCGTAAATTTACTTGGACTAATGAGGCAGATAAGGGTTTTAATAGCCTGAAACAATTAATGATGGCACTGCCCACGCTAACCTTGCCAAATTTCTCACCGAACCACCTCTAAGCTAGCATAGATAAGTGAATATTTCAATTATTGTTTTGGTTAGGACCTCCATTTTATAAAGTAGGTTGCGCTTCACTTTTATTTCTTCATCAATAATTGAAATATTCAGGTGGTCCTTTTATACTCATTTCTTTCAACCAAATTTATTTTCTCATCCGATATGGGATAGGCATAGATTTTTAAACAAGAGGGATACAATTTTAAATAGCTAGTTGTTATGCATCAACACTTGCACCAGATGTAACAATAATGTTTTTAAAGTGTCTTAAAATTGAAGTTAAATTACTATCTTCCTCAAACATATGCATTATATGGTAATTATTATATTATTATAAGTTAATATAGATATAGATTATAACGGTTTTTATTTAACAACGTACCGGTGAAAGCGTTTCATCCTAATAATTAAACTTGTTGCATGTGTTACATCGGGGTAATTTTGCAAAGCTTCTTTGTACATCTAAGAGCATACTCATCCTATCTATCAGTGTTGTAGAAATCGCTAGTTACTACTAACTTGGGTGGTGAGGTAGGACTATCGATTAATCGGGATTAATCGGATTGGACTTTAATGTATAGTTTTTAGTTTTATGTATACACTCACACATTTTACATGTAATTATCAGTATTACATATACACAAACACATTTTGGCCAGAAACCGTTGATTTTGGCCTGAATATCGCCGGAAACCGTCGATTTTAGCTAGAACCTCGTTGAAAATAGCCAACTAAGTTCGATTAATCCTGATTTTGGCCGTATTTGACCACCGACCGACTAATTGGCCAATTAGCCCAAGTTAATTGGTCGAGTGGGGACTAGCGATTAATCGGGGATTAATCGGCGCCTAGTCGGGATTTTTACAACACTGCTATCCACTATATTTTGTGAGTGAGGCTTTTTTAATTTGTGAGATGGTTTAGGATGTTGTAAGTAGATGATAGATAAAATGTAATGATTTTTCTGTATATTTAAAAATTAATGTAGCACCATATAAATTTTGAAATATTTTTTTAAAGTGTTCGTGAGTAAAAGGGAGAGAAAAATTAATAATAAATGTATTAAGAAATATTATTTAATTAGAAAGAAAAGAAAAAATATAATTATTTTTTGTTATGAATTGATATGGTTATCAACACCTAAAATAGATTTAGCTTATTCTCCAAGTTTCCCTTCCCTATATATATTCCATTGTATATTATTGTATGAGACACTTGATTAATGAAATATCCTTCTTTCTTCCCACATCTCTTTCTCATATTCTTGGGCGATTAGGCTTGTTTCACAACACGTTATCAGCACGGATTGCTTTGGAGATGGATCACACATCCTAAGGTATGTCGATATTAACGATTCATTGTTCTTTATTTTCTCGAAAGTAAATCATATTGTAATTCATACAAGTGTTAGTTGTGTTACAGATTTATTTTGTTCTTCTTTTAAATCTCCAAAAAGTAATATATAATTTTAAATTAAAACTGAGATTTATATTTATTATTCCAATACAATTATATGATAAATTATGATGTAGTATGTTGAAAACGTTTTCCGAGTTACCTCTAAATATAATCGAATAAAAATCATATTATTACATATGGTCATTCTGAATACCGATAAGTTTGATAATAAATTGAATTTAAATCTTTTAAATTGATGTATACGCGATTATATTATTATTTCCCTATATTAATAGAGAAGAAAGTCTAAAAAGATCTTTTCTTTTACTGTTATTAGATATTTAACTAAAAAGATTTTAGTTTCCTTCACAATATTATAAAGCATTTATGTGTTGAACAAGATCTGTCACATTATCGATAGGGGTGCAAACGAGCCGAGCTACTCGAGATCGGCTCGTTAAAAAGCTCGATGGAGCCGAGCTTAATCGAGCCTGAGCCCGAGCATAAGCTCGAGCCTAAAAATAAACTTGTTTAATAAACGAGCCCGAGCTCGAGCTTCACTTATCGAGCTCGAGCCTGCTCGTGAGCCTAAGCGAGCCTGTCATTTTTATAACTTTTTTAAATTTTATATATATAATAATTATTAATCAATATATATAATGTTATGAAAAAATAAATAAAAATAACGAAATAATATATATTATATTATACATAAAATTATAATAAAAGAATATATAAAAATAATTATGATTATATATAAAATAATTGATAAATAGTAAGCGAGCCGAGCTAGAGCCAAGCTCGAGCTTTAAAATCCGCTCATGAGCCGAACTCGAGCTTCGAAAATAGAGCTCCGCGTAAGTTAAACAAGCTAAGCTCGAGCCTAGTCGAGCTCAGGCTCGACTCGGCTCATTTGCGACCTTAATGATCGATTGTGATAAGTCACTATTAAAGAAAATATTTTATTTACTTATCGATAAATGTGAAGAATATTAGTAATTATTGTTTGCACCAAATGGCATTAAAATCTTCTCTATTATAAATTTGTTCAATCTGGTGATGGCGTTTTTACGTAAGAAATTTTTATATATACCTCTTTTACTATATATTCTAAAAATTTACTATTTACATTGATTGATATATATTTTATAGACTCATTACTACGTATTATATTTATTACAAATAATTGTTTTTTTTATTTGGGAGAGGATAAAATGCCAATATATACTTGATATGCATACGAGTTTTACTCCAAACATGTTTCTTTTAGTTTTAATATTTAATATACATATTTATTAAAGAAAGTCTGTTTAAAGATTTAAAATATTCATAAATATGTAAATAATTACTACATATGTGTGGTAGCTAATGTGTCCAAATTTATTCATATTTATTGCATATCTTTTACCTCATTCAAAACTCTTTTGGTGGAAATTTAATAGAAAATTGTTGGAGTGTATACTTATATATTGAGTTCTGAATTTCCAGGGGTTGGCGCTGAATAATGAGAATTTTGGAGGAGTAATGTGGAAGAGTGGAGTCTGAAACGTGGAGTTATAGCAAACATATGCAAAACATGATCATGTTAATAAACAAGCATGACCATGTCATACACATTTATTCACACATGACCATGTCTTTGTAATAACATGATCATGCCACTCCTTTCTACATATCTAATTAACCGTGTAGCAGTGTCTTCAAAAGAGAAAGTCATTTGATAGTTGGTGCGTTGTGTTTGCGAGTTACCGACCCATCCAACTCGTGTAGTGTCGTGTGGACTTGTTGGCTGTGATTTTATTAAATTTGGTCCACACGGGGCTGATTTGGATGTTAAGTGCCTAAACAACTCTTAAACGCGCATATTCGTCTCACCTAGCACTTCCGGGGGTAATTTGGGAATTCTTTATTCCCGGTATTATCTAAGGGTGGTTTTGGTAAATTTAAGGCCCCGGGGGCTGTTGTAATTGAAATTAGTAAGGATGAGGCTTAGGTAACTCAAACCAAGTTAGAACACCTCGTAGGGTAAACGAGTCCCTTCAGTATCGTTAGTAATTAATGCGTATAATTCGACAGGCGTGTGAGTTGTGGAAGTAATTAGGGGTTCTATAGCTCGTGGTGACTTTGTGCCTCGTGTCAGGTGAGTTCATGATGCCCTTTTTCACTCTTTTTAAGTTTTGGGCTAGCATCACACCGAACTGTTTTTACTTAATAAACTGCTTAAATGATTTTGCATACTCACTTGTACTATGGTATATTTTGTGATCATATTTAAGTATGTATACACATGTGATACCTTATGGCCCATAGGCTTACTTGTAGTATGGTATATCTTGGAATAATATATATACGTATGTTTATACACGTGTTACTATATGGCCAATGATTGGTGATGTTAATTAGTCGTTGTCGACTAAGGATGTTTACGTATGCCTTCTTTGTGTTTGCATATGGTGGATGGAATGTTACGTGTTTGGGTTGTACGTGTGCTCGACCCTGATGTTATTACTCGGATGGAATGTTACGTGTTTGGGTTGTACGTGTGCTCGACCCTGATGTTATTACTCGGATGGAATGTTACGTGTTTGGGTTGTACGTGTGCTCGACCCTGATGTTATTACTTGGATGTTATGCCTAGGGATATAATTATATATATATATATATATATATATATATATATATATAAGTATGACTACTTATCGTTTATTATGGCCTAACTGCTCATATTCTGTATTATATTTAAACTCTTGGAATGATTTATATAATGTTGTTTATTAAAACTTGAACTCACTCAGCTCAAGCTGACTTTGTGTGTATGTTAGTGTGAGTTTCAGGTTAAGAGGAGGATGCTTACCGCTTGGACGTGCTCGATACTACTCGGTCGGTTGGAGGCATAGCTAGTCAGGAAAATTAATAATGAAGACTGTTTATTTTTATGTTATTATTTAACGCATTTAAATTTGATTTTGGGCGTATTTCCCGGTTTTTGGGAACATGTTTTAGTACTTGTGAATTTCCGCTGATTTTATACTCTGAACTAGTTTTTAAAATGAAATGGATTTTCTTGAGTTTAAAAATTTTTGTTAAGTTGTTGGGAATCTTGACACTTATTATTCCGCTGTTATTTACTCTGAATCGGTTTAAATAAAACAAAATTTTTCTTGGTTTTAAATTTTTATAAGTTTTTTGTATGATTACCAACTGTAGGACTCCTGGGATTCGGGGTCTTACAAAGCAGATAGTCTGGGGGGAATACGAGAGCCTAGGTGGTGTTAGGGTTTTGCTGAGATTGATGGTAGCAGTTTGTTCAAAAGGGGGTTTTGTTGTGGTGGTGGTTTGGTTCCGATTGGATCCATTAGGATATCAGGGGGTTACAGGAGGAAAGGGGGGGGGGGGGGATAACCCATCATGTGTAAAGTACATGATCGACATTAACTAACAAATTTAACGCCCGTTAGTGAAAACGACGAACTGTGCAAGTTGTTTTCTTTTTATTTTTTTTTTACAAAAAGTATGATTTCAGACATTTTTTAAAGGCAAATGACAACCACTAAAACATGGTATAAACATAAAGGACAAAAAATATAATTTTTCTAACAATAGACCTATCACACAATATAACATTCTATTGTAAAGTATTCTGTTTTTTAAGGCAAATTTCTTGTACTTCTAACTAAGACCATCTCCAACAGTTTTTGGTTCAAACCATCCACATCACTACCACATCAGCTTTTTTAAAAACCACATTTTTACTCTAAGAGCATCTCCACCGGAGTGGGTGTGGAGGTTTTTTGTAACATTCCGGATTTTTCCAAACCCGTATTCGTTTACGTTTAACCCGAACGAAATATTTTTAGATCTTTAATATTAATAAAAATCAAATATTTATAAGACTTTGAGTTTCTAATATTCACTTTAGGCCTTTCATACTTTAAATGATGTTTAATTTAAACCCCTCATGTTTTATGTAGTGTTTATTCTTATTTATCTTATCAAAAGTTCATTAAATGACCAAGATTCAAACCATAAGGACTAAAAGTGACAAATTGTGAAACACCACACCCTCACCCACCGGAGCGCCGCGCATTGGGCTGCCCTAGGCTGGCCGCAATGCGATGGCTTACCTGCACAGCTTATGTTTGCCGATTTTGTTTCCTAGTTTGTTTATGGTATAAAATCATGTATTTTAGGCATATAGGAGTGAATTAAGGACCAAGAAATCATATCATAACTAACATATAAGTCTAAATTCGTTCCTTAATGATCAAGATCACATATTTTAACATATTTCGTTGATTTTGTCATTAAAACAATATATTCTTGCTTAAACGAGTTATATGTCCATATTTGGTTCATTTTAGCTTTTCCTATATAAGCAATCTCTAATCTCCTGCCACAAGACTTTACACTAACCCTAGAAGCCCCTTCAGCCGTCCTCCCTTTTGTCCATCTTTATTCTCTCGGTTTTTGGTTATTTTGTTGAAGACACTCATAACCATTTGACTTTGCATGCGTGTGAACCGTTGACTCGTCATATCTCCTTGTTCTTTCACTTTCCGGGTAAGTTGTAAACTGAGTTTTCATTCACAAACACTCCCTAGTCGATAACCTTCAATCGATTTTTGATATTGAAGGGTGTTGACTGGTCAATTGCTTTAAAACTCGATAAAGGGCAAAATAGTCAACTAGTTTGACTTAACGTTTTCTCATACTTCTGGTCGGATTCAAAGTTCGGTCCAGAAGACTTTTATTCTCGTAACAAAATTTTAAGGATAAGACCAAAACCCGACTTCCGAATCGCTGTTCGGATTCCGGTTAGTACCAGCTCACTTAAATCTTAAATATAACATAACTAGAGTTCTAAACGTCTGTTTGGATTGATTCCAGGCAGCCACGAGTTCATTTTTTAATTGTATTATCATATCTCAAATATTCATATTCTGATTGTTTATAACATTTGACATGTGGTGGATGACTCGCTTATTCGTTAGTTCGTTTAATCGCATTTATTAATCGCTTGTCATTAATCTAAGGTGAGTTTGATCATTCCCCTTTATTTTACTGTTTTTACACGTTTGGGGACATATGCGTACCTATTCATATTTTCTATCATATATTATGTACACAAACTCCCAAACATAATCATTGTGTGTATATCAATTAAATGCTATTTGCTTATGTGTATATTCTATCATTGTCGGAGAGGTCCGCCGTATTCCCTTGTATAGGGTGCTCATTAGTATGATCATACGACCGTCGTAGTAACCCGAGCCCGATTCTCTTTGCGAAGGTAAACCGACAATCTCAGGCATTGTAATCAATGCTCGATTCGCTTGGCAACGATTTAATGGCACACTAGCACGTTTATGGTTGATATATGCTTTGTTGTGATTTGATTGATTACTATTGTTGGGTTTTAACAAGATTATCAAAGTGATAAAACCTTACTTTTACCAAAAACGCAGCGGATAAATGTTTTAAATCTTGTTAGTTTATAGTGTATATAACCAATTTTATACATGCAAAACCCAAACCCGGATCCAAATACGAAATACATACTATCAAACACATGCATGTTCCATATTAAGACTACCTTTCAAAACCAAGGAAATGTGAAAGGGATGATGAATGGTAGGCTAGAACTTCAAGATAGGAGTTCCTCAAGCTTGTATACCCTTCAAGCCTTCAAGCAAACACCTTGTAGCTAGGATTTGCAATCAAAAATTTTCTTCCTCCCTTGGCTCCTCCTCTTGGCCGAAAATTAGAGAGAAAAGAGAGAGAGAGTAGAAAACTTTTTTTGTTACTTGCAAAAAAAAAATGAGAGTGAAAGAGGAAGTAAGTGTGTATCTTTTGGCACCACCCATGGCACCAATTAGAAACCTTGCATGTCTCCACTAACATTTGAAATAATAATAAAATAATAAGGGAGAAAGAGATTCCTTTCTTGTTATTATTATTATTATTATTATTATTTTTTAAACCTTCCATTTATATATTTGTGCTATATAACTTATTACTTATAAGTGTAACACAACATATAGGCAACATGCTAGGTAACCATTTTCACATATTGCTATTTGATCATCTTAAATAACACTATGGAATGTTCTCTCTCAAAATATAAATCATCCATATGATTTATTCATTTCACAAGTACATTGTATTTAGAAACCCTTTTCCAAATAACATAAGTGTCAATATTTATTTACTTATGATCATATCATATATAAACAAATATAATTGGTGTTTGTCTAGCTTGTTATTGGGTATGACCCGACTTGGATCATAACGTACTAGCCACATCAATTATAATATGTGTCTTGGGCATACCGAGTCCAACAATCTCCCACTTGCACAAGATACATAGAAGATTGATGCAAGTAGCAAATACCGCCTAACTACGGTTTACTACCCCTAATACGCATGACGAAGTGCCATTCAATAACATCATCCCCTTCAAGTCCCTTACTTGAAATGATTTAGGTGAATCTATCATTTATCCTTTTGCCTCAGATGTCATGTCAAATCCAGAGACATAGAGTGATCATTCTCTAGTTGATTTAAGTTAGCAGACCTTAGACATCTTACTCTCAACGAATAAGATGGACAAATCCCCTTTTGACTACATACGTCTTTCACAATCACCTAGTACCATACCTGATCTTAGACTTATGTACCATCATGTTTCAGAGCAGCGAAGAACTAAGTCAAAGCAACTTGGTGAATATCAAGACCCAATATGTATCTCAGGTCGGAGGATACTATGATATTCGCCTTTCCTCAATTTTACTTATGATCAATTACAAAGATTCCATGTAGTAACATTTGAGAGCGGGTCAGTCCAATATTTATATCCTATAAATATCTATGAACCTTGGCAGCAACCCTTGCTCTATATTCATACCTTATGAATATCCACCAATCCAAGTTCATAATAGTCTTACCTTCATATTTGCTCCCACAAATATGAGCGACTACGGACATTTAGAATAAGTAACTTATTCATGGATTTAAACATGCTAAAATGGAACATAACTCAAAATGTCATAATCATAAACCATAATCATATGAATGAGTCAAAATAACAATTGTTCCGATATCCAAATACAAAATTCGATCATATCCAATCACTAGAATATCGAAGTCCTAAGGCACAAGTGTGACCTTCATGCTTTGGCCTTTCAAGGAGCTTCGTGAGTGGATCCGCAATGTTTTGATCGGTGTGAACTTTGCGAATACATATCTTTCCCTTTTCAACTTCATCCCTTATGTAGTTGAACCTCCGCTCAATGTGCCTCGTCTTTTGATGTGCACGAGGTTCCTTGATTTGAGCAATTACACCCTCGTTGTCACAAAAGATTTCTAGAGGGTCCTGAATGGTACAGACCACCCCTAGGTCGGCGATGAATTTCCTAATCCATGCAGCTTCTTGAGCTTCCAATGAGGCGGCGATGTATTCCGATTCTGTGGTGGACAAAGCTACCACATCTTGTTTCGAGCTCTTCCAAGAGACTGCCCCACCATTCATAATGAAAACATATCCCGATTGTGATTGAGAATCATCTCGATCGGTTTGGAAACTCGCATCCGTGTAACCCTTTACAACGATTTCCTCCTCACCCGACCCATATATTAGAAACATGTCCTTAGTCCTTCTAAGGTATTTCAATATACTCTTAACCGCCATCCAATGGCTACTTCCCGGATTATGTTGGAATCTACTTGTCATGCTTAAAGCGCATGACACATCCGGTCTAGTACATACCATTGCATACATGATGGATCCAATAGCCGATACGTATGGGATTCCATTCATTTTCTCTTGCTCATCCTTTGAGCTTGGACATTGAGATGTACTCAATATCGTTCCTCTTTGAATAGGTACCAAACCTCTCTTAGAGTTCTCCATCTTGAACCTTTTCAAGATTTTGTCAATGTATGCACTTTGATTTAAACCTATCAACCGCCTTGATCTATCCCTATAGATCTTTATTCCCAAAATATAGGCGGCTTCACCAAGATCTTTGATGGAAAAACAACTTCCAAGCCATGCTTTTACACCTTCCCTGATTGGAATGTCATTCCCAAATAGTAGTATGTCATCAACATACAATACTAAGAAGGTAATGATGCTCCCACTAGCTTTCTTATACACACAAGCTTCATAACCATTTTTGATGAATCCAAATTTCTTAACTTCTTCATCAAAACGGTGATTCCAACTTCTAGATGCTTGTTTCAATCCATAGATTGATTTCGTTAACTTGCATACTTTGTTAGGATGTTGTGGATCGACAAAACCTTCGGGTTGAACCATATAGACATCTTCCTCAAGATGCCCATTTAGAAAAGCGGTTTTGACATCCATTTGCCATATCTCATAGTCATAATGTGCGGCTATGGCAAACAATATCCTAATAGACTTTAGCATTGCTACGGGAGAAAAAGTTTCATCATAGTCAACCCTTTGAGTTTGAGTGAAACCTTTTGCTACAAGTCTTGCTTTATAAGTATCCAAGTTTCCATGCATATCGGTTTTCTTCTTGAAAACCCATTTACTTCCAACCGGTTTGGAATTAAGAGGTGGTACAACCAAATCCCATACTTGGTTGTCATGCATGGATTGCATCTCAACGTTCATGGCTTCAAGCCATTTGTCATAATCGGATTGTGACATTGCATCACGGTATGTGGTGGGTTCATCCGAATCTACCACATAACATCCATCCATGAACAATCCATATCTTTCGGGTGGATGACTAATTCTACCGGATTTGCGAACGTTTTGTGTGTTTTGATCAACCATTTGATCATTCTCAACAACCTCTTGATGATTGCTAGTATCAACCAAACGTGTATCGGCTTGTGGTTCTCGATCCTCCTCGAGTTCCACCGTTCTACTAGTATCTTCCATAAGGAACTTAGTTCCAATAACTCGGCCTTTTGAGCAACGAACACCTTTTGCTCGGTTGGGTTGTAGAAATAATATCCCATAGAATCTTTGGGATATCCTATAAAGATACACTTAGTGGATCGACTTTCAAGTTTGTTTTGGGTGTTGTTATTGACATAAGCCTCACAACCCCATACCTTTAAATATGATAATGATGGAGCCCTTCCATTCCATATTTCAAAAGGTGTCTTGTCCACTTTCTTGGTTGGGGCCATATTTAGAATACGGGCCGTAGAGAGCAAAGCGAAACCCCAAAACGATAGAGGCAATGTGCTTCTAGCCATCATAGATCGAACCATATCCAATAGAGTTCGATTCCTCCTTTCGGATACACCATTGTGTTGTGGTGTTCCGGGTGGAGTAAGTTGTGAGATTATCCCACAACTCCTAAGATGATCTTGGAAAGCATCACTTAGGTATTCTCCTCCTCTATCCGAACGAAGTACTTTGACAGTTTTATCGAGTTGATTTTGTACTTCATTTTGGAAGATTTTGAACATTTCAAAAGCTTCATCTTTGTGTCTTAACAAGTACACATACCCATAACGACTATAGTCGTCAATAAAGGTAATGAAGTATCTTTCACCATTCCTTGTCATTGCCTTAAAAGGACCACATACATCCGAATGTATGATACCTAATAAGTCTTTTGCCCCTTCGTTTGTCCCACTAAAGGGGTCCTCGGTCATCTTTCCTAACATACAAGACTCGCATTTATCAAATGAATCACCTTCACTTAATTCCAAAAGACCATTCTTTTGAAGTGTATGTATGCGATCTTTGTTTATATGACCAAGGCGACAATGCCAAAGATAAGTTTTACTCAAATCCATTTTGAGTCTTTTGGTGCTTGATTGGTATAACATGTTATCATAAGATGTGTTATTATGAACCAATTCATAATGCCATTAGATGGCATTGCTTTAAAATAAAATACATCATTCATGAAAACATAAATACAATCATCCATAAACTTAAAATCATAACCATATTGTCTTAACAAGGAAACGAAGATAATATTCCTAGTCAAACTAGGAGCATACAAAACATTATTTAAAATAACTTCCAAACCATTTGGAAGCTTCTAAATGTAGTCCCCTTGGGCTTCGACAACAACCTTTGCTCCGTTGCCCATGAAGAGACTAATATCTCCCTTCTTGAATCCTTCATTTCCTTTGAACCCCTGCAACAAATTGCAAATATGAGTTCCACATCCGGTATCCAATACCCATGTGTTAGAGGAAATAATATTAAGATCAACATGAATCATGAAAGTTGTCCCGAGGTTTGCCCCGCATCCCTCTTAGCTTTCAACTCTTTTAGATAGGTTGGACAATTCCTCATCCAATGCCCTATCTCCCCACATCCAAAGCACGGATCCTCCGCGCAAACCTTTGGCTTCTTTTCTTTCGGTTTGGGTGGTCCCGCTTTCGCCTTTCCCTTGAACTTAGCCATGACTTGCCCCTCACCTTTGGAAACCTTTGCCTTAGGTTCCGGGTGATGCATCTTCCTATTACCGCCTTCATTGATTGTTAGAACGGGTAAAACCTTTTTACCCATCCCCGTCTCGGCCGTCTTGAGCATTGCGTGAAGCTCACCAATGCTCTTGTCCCTCCCATTCATGTTATAATTCATAACAAAAGTCTCAAATTTCTTGGTTAGCCCATTTAGGATCAAATCCGTGGCTAACTCGTTTGAGACGCGACAATTAAGGCGCTCGAGACGATCAATGTGGCTTTTCATCTTAAGCACATAGGAGGAAACTGATTGGGTTTCTTCCATACGACATGCATGAAGCGCTCGAACCGTTTCGAAGCGCTCCACCCTAGCTTGTGTAAGGAACATTTCCTTAAGTTGGGTGATCATGTCGTATGCCTCATGAAGTTCAAAATCCTTTTGAATTTCGGGAATCATAGTTCCCAACATGAGGTAAGAAGCTTGCACGGAATCCTCATTGTGCTTTACCCAATTGTTATAGTTATCGGCATCGTCAATGCTAGGTTCTTTGGGAATAGGCTCGTCTATCACGTAATATTTCTTTTCTTTCTTGAGAACGATTCTCAAGTTTCGATACAAATCCATAAAGTTGGTATAGTTTTGACGATCCTTATCAAGAATAGATCTTAGTGATAGGTTGTTAACGGGTGGAATAATAACGTTAGGTGGATTGTTGATTGCGGCCATCTACAAATATAACAAAGCTCAATTTTAGTATTTTCGATATCAATAATTAATTTTAATCGTTAATACCCTTTATGTCTCCTAGACAATTAATGATTAAAATCTAGAACCCAACGTTACATTCAAATAGTAGTTAAATGACCTTTATCCTACTATTTAAATTAACAAGGTAGTCAACGTTTGACAATTGCAACCCTTTGCAACTTCTAGTTTTATGGGATCGGTTAAACATCTTATGTTTAGTTGGCATGTTTAATCCCATCAACACCATTGTATACCATGCTTCGGTGACCCTATTCACATGGTTTCCAATTTAAGTCGTCCTACTTATACACACGTGTGAGTTTACATCTACAAGTGGTTAGGTGACCTTTATCCCACAAGTATGGTAAACCCACCTCAAACTCACAAGCTTCCTCCAACATGGTTAGGTGACCTTTATCCCATACCGAGTTCCCAAGTGATTTGAGTGTTGTACAAAAGGATGGTGTTTGACTTATTTTATAAAAGGGATTTTAGTTTTCTAAATTCTAGATTGGAAAACCTTTTATATACCTTCCATTTGCATGCATTCAAATGTATGGTATTTAGTTGAAAAACCCATTTTCAAAATTCCTATTAATAAAACCCATTTTATTATGAAATCATTAGACTTTAATAAAACCAATTTTATTACCTAACGATTTCTAAGGAACCAATTTTATGCTGGTTGTTGATTTTAAGTAGTTAGCAAACCATATTGCAATAACACAAACAAAAGAAAATCAACCATGCAAGCATAAAATATACAACCACAAGTTCATAACCATAGCCTCATAATGTTGACTGCACTTGTTGACCGAAGACAAGTGTGTCAAAAAGGTCTCTCCTAAGGGACCAATAAGAACATGAACTTGTGTCGGTGAACTCCCACTTGATCCCGCATCCAAATGCTCCAAGTGTTCACTCCGTGTTGTGGTCTCCATCGTTTACTTGGGTTTCCTTCCTTGCATCTTCTTTTACAAAATATATCCTAATACATTGTTCTAGTAAAAGAAATACATCTAACCTATTTATTATTACAAACCAAATGAATGAATAAATAGATTAAAAACCCAAATAATATTACAACCATATCAAATAAATTATCAACCACAACACAATCATACAACCAAACACAAGGCCATGGCTAGGTTATGAACATCTGTTACACATCCAAATATGCAATAATCCAAGACCAAAAAATGGTTTCCCTTTCCCTCAAAACTTTCGGCCCAACCTTAACCAAACCGAAAGTTTTGGGTTTTGTCCAAACAAAGTAAACAATCATCCAAATGACCTAGTTTTTCAAGATTACCACATGCATGTAAAGTATAACCTTGAAAAACCATGGGGAAACCAAAACCCCAAAAACTTTCAGCCATATGGTAAACCCACCATAAACCCGAAAATCTTTGGGTCTAATGAAGCATGCATTCGTATAAGCGGCTCTGATACCATTGTTGGGTTTTAACAAGATTATCAAAGTGATAAAACCTTACTTTTACCAAAAACGCAGCGGATAAATGTTTTAAATCTTGTTAGTTTATAGTGTATAAAACCAATTTTATACATGCAAAACCCAAACCCGGATCCAAATATGAAATACATACTATAAAACACATGCATGTCACTATAAGTCCATGCATGTTAAGACTACCTTTCAAAACCAAGGAAATGTAAAAGGGATGATGAATGGTAGGCTAGAACTTCAAAAAAGGAGTTCCTCAAGCTTATATACCCTTCAAGCCTTCAAACAAACACCTTGTAGCTAGGATTTGCACTCAAAAATTTTCTTCCTCCCTTGGCTCCTCCTCTTGGCCGAAAATTAGAGAGAAAAGAGAGAGAGTAGAAAACTTTTTTTGTTACTTGTAAAAAACAAATGAGAGTGAAAGAGGAAGTAAGTGTGTATCTTTTGGCACCACCCATGACACCAATTTGAAACCGTGCATGTCTCCACTAACATTTGAAATAACAATAAAATAATAAGAGAGAAAGAGATTCCTTCCTTGTTATTATTATTATTTTTTTAAACCTTCCATTTATATATTTGTGTTATAAAACTTATTGGTTATAAGTGTAACACAACATATAGACAACATGCTAGGTAACCATTTTCACATATTGCTATTTAATCATCTTAAATAATACTATAGGATGTTCTCTCTTAAAATATAAATCATCCATATGATTTATTTATTTCACAAGTATATTGTATTTAGAAACCCTTTTTCTAAATAACATAAGTGTCAATATTTATTTATTTTCGACAATGTCATATATAAATAAATATAACCGGTGTTTGTGTATTATTGGTACCGGCTATGACCCGCCGACTTGTATCATAACTAAGTATCCACGTCAATTTAGTTCGAGTTTTCTGGCGATTTAGGTAACGATAGTCTCATTCTCCAGTTAAATCTGCCATTTCTGTCCAGATCTGTAGTATGTTGAGAGTGAATGTGATGTTGTACGGTCGATTTCTCCGGCAAACGGCGGTTGACGTCGACCAAGTATCCCACGGCTATAAGAATGTCGTGAACGGCGGATGCGGTGAAGCTATGATCCTAGGTACAGTTTCATTCGATTTCATATGTGTTTGATATTTTTGGTGATTCTAGGGCTGGTATTCTTGGGGGTTTGCGTTTGTTCGATATAAGTATGCAGATGAGGTTCAGAAGGCTGCAAACAATCTTGATGGTGAGTACTAGGTTTATAACTTTTGTAACAAACAATATGGGTTATGATTCAAAGCATATGTGTTTATGCATTTGTTTCCAAATTGGGTTAAAATTTTTTTTTCCCAGATACAGCAAATGAGCAGATTGCTCATGGTTTAAATGTTGTGGTGATGGAAAGTTGGAAACAGTGTTCACAGGCCATGCTGATAAATACAGCCAATTTCCACCACTTTGGTTAGTAAGCAAACCATAAATTGAATAGTATTTCTTGGATATGGGATTAAAAGTTTCATATGTGTGTGTATCAGGACTTTTGAAATGCTTGTGGAAGAACAGAATGTTAACCGAAGCATAACCCTACCATGGGGAAAGATAATGTGGCTTCCATCAAGCTGCAAATGGTTGGATTTTGGGGTAAACTTATGCAGAATATTTATCAGGTAACATTAACCGAAAAAATATGGACACCTAAAACAATCGATTTTTTTTAATGTTCGTTCGTCAAGAAAATAACCATGTTCGGGTGCGCTTATGTACGTTCGTTTGTAAGTTATTACAAACGGCTATTCACAAACATAAATGAACACACACGGACGGACACCAATAAAAAATATAGCGAATATGCAACTTAAAGTTTAAAATACAATAACTAATTCAATTAAGGGTAATAATGTCTTTTGCTCTTGCATTTGGTCTGGTATTTTTGAATCTGCACATTTGACTCTGCATTTGAATCTGAAAAAAAAAACTAAAAATTAAATGAATGAAAGCTGTATATAATAGATTTCTTATTCTTGAAATCATGTTTGATTGCTGGTGGTTGGTGACTTCTTTAGTCAACAAGAATTAAGGTACCAATCTCTTTATTCTTTGTTGTTACATTAGTATTATATGGTGTGAGGTTTAATGATGCCATATTAGTTATGGAAGTTCTAAAAGATCATGGCTCTCTTACCATCATATATGTTGCAAGCTACTGTTGGTGTGCTTTGCATTGGATAAAAATAATGCAAAAATTTTAAGACTAGAGATCATGAGTTATGTATTTTTAATTTGGGCTTTAATGCTCGCATGTTTGGAAGGCGTTGATTTTGCTGTGAACCACACACACACACACACACACACTTACATATACATATAATTTAAACGGGCCCATTTTATGTTTAATTTATACATATATAACTACTTACGTATTTATTTAAATTAAACAAACGTAAATAAACGAACATAAATGAACGAACTTAAACGAACATTCATGAACATAAATAAAGGAACAAAACATATGTTCGTGTTTGTTCGTTTAGTTTAATGAATAAACGAAACTGCCAAATAGTTCATGAATGTTCGGTTTGTTTACTGGCCTATGGCTAGGCCAATCCATCTAATGGTGCTCTTTTACAATCTGGAACCAACTCGTGAGCTATGAATTCTCATTGCATGCTTATGTAATATTATATTTAAGATTAGGAAATCCCTACTTATGTGATCAAATTTCATTGCAGGCTGGCACTACAACTGTTGAACTTAAATAGTTACATATTCTTCGTTCATTTGGCAATCTTTTAATGTCATGAGGTCAATGGGCATTAAGGTTTTGGTTCTTGATGAAGCTGATCATTTGTTAGGCTTGGGATTTTGCAAAGACATTGAGAAAATAATTTTCAGAACAGAGACAATGGTTACTATTTTCAGCCATAGTCTTGTCTGAGGTATCCTTTTAACAAACGATTTAGTTGCATCGCTGGATCAGCATTTTCACTGTTGTACTCTCTTCTGAAAGATGATATTGCAGATGATCTTGACTATAAGGTCAAAGGGCCTTATTCTTGTTACTTCTGATGTGTCTGTACGTGGAGGCGATTATCGCTTTTGAAACCTGGGTACTCTAAAGGGAAGAATGGCACACAACGAACTCTCAAATCTCCCAAATTTAAATTTTGAATCTTTACTTTAAAGTCACTCCTTCAACACTTTATCAATGTTCTGAATTTTAAGAATCAGACCTCTGGTAATTGCATTTTCCTTTTCATTTTTGATTATTATGATTTGCTGTTTTTCAATTAAGATTTAGGGTTTCCATTTGTTGTTCATGATGCGAGCCGTTTCTGCATATCAACATTCTATTTCTTCCCCGTCTCTGTTCGATTATTGTCCTCTTCATTGATCGTGTATTCATTTAGTCAATTAATCACTCAACTATTCAAATTTCGTTTTATTGCTATCAACTTCTAACTGAATTGGTGTGTTGTTTAGGTATATGCCGGAGGACGCTGAGTACAGGGTTATGTTGATGTGGAACTTCGGAAACTCTTTAATGAGCATGTGAAACTTCAGGTGAATGCATTTTTTGTTTTTTATCTTTTGTTTCTTATATTGGTTTTTTAAATGAACCAAGTTGTGGCTTTATAGTGAAGAATGTTGATTTTTCAAGTGTATTATTGTTGTTAATCAATCGAATCTTTATGTAGAGAAACTTAGAAAACTTGCCTCAATTTCATTTCTTGCTTTACAAGCGAGCCAATCCAACTTCAGCTCGAGCTCAAAACTCTTTAACAAGCTGAAATTTGGGATCGAGCTTGGCTTGGATAAAGCTCGAGCCAGCTTGGATCAACACATATGGATGCATATAACAAAGTGAGTGTTTTTTTCTTTTACCTATAAAAGTTGGGCTTCTTAAATGGCCTCATTTATCTTACTCAATATTGTTTTTGGACAATACATTTTTTAGTGACTATTGTTTTTGGAAAGTAATTGTGCTCTACAATCACATTTAAAAGCTTACCAGATGAAAAGCTTATGCATTGATTAAAAAATGTGAAGTGATAACAAAGTTCAGTTCATTTACAAGAAAATTTTGTATTTTTAAGGATATATTTATTTGCATTAAAATCACAACATTGCATGTAGCTCAGTGATTGGAGTGCCGTGTTGTAACACAAATGAAATCGGTTCCGGTCCATTGCTGATCCAGTATTGCATTTCTTTTTAGTAACTTGTTTTTATCTATTGACGCATGTAGGTCATTATTGACTTTTGATTGAAATTTTATTTACTTTTTTAGGCTGCAGACATGCGTACAGTACACGATTTCGTTTTAACTTGATACTTAATCTTTGTTAATCGTTTATCCGCTGACTTTCGCCTCTTTTTTGTTCTATTTGCATCGTGAGACATCCTTGGTAATCTGTTTTCATATTTTATTTTCTAGGTTAAATTCAGGAAGAATGGGAGGGTGAGGAGGGTCCATCGGTATCTCTTTCAGAGGCAAATAGGAGCTTTTGCATAAGGTCATAATGCCTTGAAAATATAACATTACAAACATGTAAGTGGTAGCATCAAGTGTTCAGCAATTTTTAGGGCAGGTTTATTCTATACTTAAGGTATAATGCTTTATAACATATTTTAGGTATATGCACTAGGTGTTTTTTTTTATCGGTTTGCTATGATTTATTAAATATATATGTACATGTGGAGAAGCCATTTTCTGCAAATGATCTTGATACAGATCAGTTTTAAACTTGACCCCATAATACTTGAGCTGAAACCATTTGGATTATCGTGGAAATAATATTTTTTCTTATCATACTTGACACCATAATTAATAGGCTTCTAAACGATTCAAATGAGCACGAACAGAGCGCGCACGTGTTCATTCGCTTAGCATTAAACGTACATTTTATTTTTGTGTCCGTTCGACAAGAAAATGAACGTCTTCGTGTTCAGATGTAATTGCGGGTCCATTTAATTTAAAGATGGGATTGTGCAGTTCAATGTTAATGCTTTTGCTTTCTAAATTAATTTCATGAAACATAATTTGCAGCCTCTTATTCGAACACTTGGAGGGATTACGATTATATTTTCCGGTTTGGATTTATATAAATAGATATTTGTTCATCACTGGTTTCAATTGTATGTAAATTAACTAAATTAGAAACCAAAAAATGATCTCTTTGGTTTATTTCTTTGTTCTCTTTGTAATCTTGTGCGTATATGTATTGGTTTGTTCTCTTTGTTCTTATATTGTGAGTGTATGTATTGGTATGACATGCAAATCTGTAATGCACAAATCTGTGCAAGGGGATTTTGGTCTGAAATTGATGCATAAACAACTATCCACAAATATGTGAAGCGAAGTTTTGGTCAAAACCGTTTTAAACTGTTCCTGATGCACATTTCAAAACTGTTCAGGGCCATTTTGCATGATTTTGCTATGCACAAATCCGTGTTTTGTGATGCACAACTGTCATTTGAAATGGTTCGTCAAGGCCAAATTATTATTTTTGCATTTTCTCACAGTATTTTGGTCAAAAGCGTCAACACATTTTGTTAAAAATTGTTTCATTTTGGTCATAAAATGTCAAAGCATACAGGTCAAACAACAATTTTCTAATTATAACATACCATCACCATTTATAACCAATTCATTTATAGGGTATAATAATAGAACTAATAATATTCAATATAACTTCTAGAGTAAAATCACAAAATATATCGAATCATGAAAAAAAGTATGTGGAAGGTTGTTATTAAAAAAAATATATTCGGTATGTTGGATTTCTTACTATTTTTAATTATCTCAAAGTAGTTTAAAATTGATCAAATATGGTTGTGGGCCAACCCATAGCTTGACCCGTTTTTTGCCTCTAACAACGAAGATGAAATGGTAAGTCTATAAAGGTTTACTTATCTCAGCTTCAAAAGCTCAACATGGATGTATTTGGTTTAGTAGTTCTTAGTTAATGAAACTCAAATGTCTTTTTGGTCTTTATCAATTACCTTTATACAATGTTATTAAATACAACTTAATATATCTATTTTTTAATTAACCTAGTGAAGTAGGTGTTTGTTCAAGAATATACAGGTAAAGTTGGTGTATGTTAGTTAAATCAACATGGTTATTATAAATTGATTTTTGTATTTGTTGACAAAATACAAATAGAATTATAGAAACACTAAACAAAATAGCGTAAATGACAATGACATAGATCACACAAATACTATAAAAAAACTAATAGAATTACAGAAATACTATACAATCACAAATTGATTGGTAAATTAACCAAAAACGAGTACCGTGTTTTATATTGCCGTCGCCGCCACATCGCACGGGTTTCCGAGTAGTGTATATATATATATACATATTTATTATATTTTAATGGGGTTTAGATTGGTTTATGGATGGAGAAAAAGTGAGGTTTTTTGGTGAAAAGTTTAGAATATGATGTGGCAATGGGTGAATGTTTGAATTGGTTTATGGATGAAAGCACTTTCTCAAACCATATTTATTATATTTTAATGGGGTTTAGATTGGTTTATGGATGGAGAAAAAGTGAGGTTTTTTGGTGAAAAGTTTAGAATATGCTGTGGCAATGGGTGAATGTTTGAATTGGTTTATGGATGAAAGTAGAGATGGTCAAAAAAACCGGTCCGGGAACCGGTTTGCCGGTTTAAACCGGAAACCGGTTTTTACGAAAACCGGTTTTTTAAAAACCGGTTTGACCGGTTTACAAACCGCCGGTTCGTATTTTGGTTACACGTTTTAGAGCCAAAACCGGTTAACGAACCGGTTATTAAAAAAACCGGTTTTTTTAATAACCGGTTATGGAAAAACCGGTTAACCGGTTTTTTTATAAACCGGTTTTTGACCGTTGTGGAAAAACCGGTTAATCGGTTTTTCCATAACCGGTTAACCGGTTAAAAACCGGTTTTTGAACGTTGTAACGGCTATATGGCCGTTTTTTTTTTTGACCGTTTTTTTTTTACCATTTTACCCCCACAAACATCTATATATAGTTTAGGTTGGGTATTGGTTAGATCACACTCGATTATACGACTCCAAACGCTCTAAACGTTTATTTCATACGCGATTATTTTGTTATCTCACGCTCAATTATACCACATTACCACTCCATACGCTCTTATTTCGTAGTCGATTATCATGGCCTCCCAAAGTGCTGCTTCATCCGTCAACATGGGTGCCTCGAACACGGGAGAAACGGTCGTTCGGGTCATCCCCACGAAACGAAACCAAGATGTTTGGCAACATTTCGACCTATGCGAAATGTCTAACGGTAGCCAAAAAGCTCGATGCAAACATTGTTTGAAGTTTTATGGCAAAGATGCAAACTCCACTTTAAAAGCGCATGTACAAAGGCCCTTTTGCAAGGCTTTGAAGGACGAATCGGGAAGTAGTTCGCAGCCGGAGATGACGAATCAAGGAACGGTGTTTACGTACGACCTTGAAGCGGTACGTCAAAAGTTTTCAAACTTTGTGATTCAACAAACACTTCCTTTCAACCACTTCGACAACCCTCAATTCACGGAGATGATGCAAAAGTATGTTCAACCACGCTACCAACACGTAAGTCGTTCGACCCTTAGAAGAGATTGTCTTAAAGCATGGAAAAACGCTAAATCCGAACTAATTTCATACTTTTCAAACTTACAAACTGGTGTAAACTTAACAACGGATGTGTGGTCGGTACCTAATGGTTCGCCCGACTCATACATTTGTGTGACGGCTCATTGGGTTGACCCCGAGTCGTGGCAAATGATGAAACGAACCGTTGCGTTTCAATTGTTTGATTACCCGCACACGGGTAGAAATATTTTTAAACTCTTGGATAAAGTCATTCGACAATACAAGATTGAACATAAAATCTTTTCAATTTCGTTTGATAACGCGTCCAACAATACGGCCGCGGTTGGCCATTTAAAATTAAAGCATAAACCTATTTGTGATGGAGCGTTTTTTCATAGCCGATGCATTGCACATATTATCAACTTGGCCATGCAAGATGGGTTAAACGTGATCGAAACGCAAAGAAACAATTTTAAAAGAATGTTACGAGATGTTTTTAGCAACAATAAAACATTTTCAAGATACAAAAAATTTTGTGTAGAAGCTAATTGTCAATGGTTGAGGCCAAATTGGGATTGTCCAACAAGATGGAACTCGACTTGTGATATGTTTGAGAAAGCCATCCAACAAAAAGAATCATTAATTGCGTTTCATCAAATTTTGTCAAGTAGGGGTAAATGTGCACCGTACGATCCTAGAAACTGGTTATTGATTGAGATCGTTACGGAGGTCCTTCAAATTTTTAAATCTTGCACAACTAGTTTATCCGGGGTTTACTATCCAACAAGCCCCATTGCTTTACCAAAAATTGCTGTCATGTGCACAAAGTTGAGTGAACTTCATTGTAGGGGTGCACCTTATTTTGATATGGGTGTAAAAATGAAAGAAAAATTTAGAAAATATTTTCAAGAACTACCCGCTGTTTTGACATGTGCTGCTGCGTTAAACCCTTGCATCAATGTTGGTGGTGTTGAAGCTTTAATAGAAAAAATTTGTGATGAGCTAGAGTTAAACGACGATCAAAACCCCTATTATAGCCAAACTTTAAAGAATGCTTTCAACACCACCTTGTCAAACATGTATGATGTTTACCTTACAAAATACGGGTCGTCTTCCCAAATTCATGACTCGTCAAGAGCTGTTGCCCAATCCCAATCCCAAACCGACCTTGAAATGGGGATGTACTACATGATTTGGGAAGACGCCGGTAAACGTCAAAAGGTAAACACCCCAAGCAGTGAACTTGGAAGGTATGGTGGTACCAACTTTGTGAAACACATGACTCCGGATGAATTTAGAAGTCTTGATTTGCTGGCTTGGTGGAGAGGTAAGGAGGATGAGTTTCCGATCCTCGCCGCCATGGCCAAAGATTTACTAACGGTCCAAGCTTCCACGGTAGCTTCGGAGTCTGCTTTTTCTGTTTCTGGCAGGGTTATATCGATTAGGAGGACTCGACTCACTCCACCAGCTGTAGAGATGTCGATTTGCTACAAGGATTACTTGGACTCTTTAGATAGGGCACAACATCAACGCTCACTCGAGGGGGAAATGGAGTATGAGGCGGGCTTGTATGAAGACGAGGTCAATCAAGGACACATTCAACCAACGACCGATGAAGAAGCCGCGTACGACGATTACCTAAGGAATAGCTCGGGATCGGGTAGCGAAGAAAATTAGTTAAAGAAACAGCAAACATGGAGGCAAATAATGAGTAAGAAACAGCAAGTTGTTCATGTAATCGTGTCTAAGCATTCTTTAATGTTTGTATTTTTGAGTTACGAATATGCGATAACGATTTAATGTTTGTATTTTTAATGTAAAAACTATAAATGAAAGTTATGTGTTTTTAATCTTCCAAGCAAAGAACCCTAACAACGAAAGCAAAGAATGGCTTCGGTCAGTCCGTTTTGCCTTGTAGTTACCGGTTTGCCTTGTAGTTACCGGTTTGTTTATACTGTGAAAAAATAATGGTTATTTAAAAATAAAAATAAAAATAAAAAAACCGGTTAACCTAAAAACCGGTTATTAAAAAACCGGTTAATAAAAAAACCGGTTTATTAACCGGTTCTAACCGGTCCTAACCGGTTAGACCGGTTAGGGTTTTGACATACAAATACCGGTTATTAACCGGTCCGGTTATTAACCGAACCGGTTTTTTTCCGGGCCAAAAAAAACCGGTCCGATTAATAACCGAACCGGTTTTTTTAAAAAAACCGATTTGTGCACCTCTAGATGAAAGCACTTTCTCAAACCATCTTTACATTTCCATATCATCACTTACTTTTACATTTATTTTAAATAAGAATTTCACAATACTATTAAATATTTAACTTTTATATATTTTTTAAAAATAATGACGAAACACGGGTTGGATGAGTAGGACTTCTTGTAACGTTTTTTTTTCTAGGATTCTTTGTAATGTCTAGAACTTCTTGTAACATGTTTTTTTCTAGGAATTCTTATCATGTTTTTTTATTCGAATTAAGCATTGTAAAATAGATAATAAAATCGTTAAAATACTAGCTTTTAAAAAACTTAACCGTTAAACTAGCCGTTACATAAAAAATAAACAAACAAAAAAATACATCATTTTTGAAATAAATGTAAAAAATAAGTATATGTATAATATTTTAATATATTTTATAAATATAAATATGGGTATGTATATATATATATATGTGTGTGTGTGTGTGTGTGTGGTGAAAGATGGGACCCACAATAGGTGGTTTTTGATGGTTTAAAAAATCAAACCTCAAAACTTGTTTCTTGGTTTGAACCAACCACTCCAATGGTTTAGGTTGGCAGTGGCGGATCTAGACATAAATCTCAGGGTTAACGTTCAAATTTTTTTTTACCGTATTTCATACAATGCAAACTAAACAAAAGTAAAAACGTGATAATAAATAAAATAAACACATAGGCGCAAATTTCCCCTCTTCGGTTTTTAAAAGCTTGAAATCGAGCCATTACACATTTTTCTTTTACTTTATCAAATATTTCTCTTTCGACCGCACAAATTAAAGTATTGTTCAAATACTCATCACACATTCACTTGCGCAAACCCGTATTGATAAGTTTCAATTTAGAAAAATATATTTCAACTGTTGTGGTTGCAATCAGTAACACTAACGCTAGCTTCAATATTCGATAAACCAAAGGAAAAGTGGTGTCCGGTTTCCACCATTACACATGTAAGGTCACGCATTCCACCCAATTTTATAAATTTATCATCTTCATTTAAAGTGTGATAAAGGTTGATACGGGCATCTGAAATACACCCTCTTTTTTCATTATTAAATTCATTCGAATACATCTCCAAAAATGTCGTTATCTTAGATATGTCAAACTTGGAAAACGAATCTCATAGATTTAAACCAGACATATTTTCTAACAAACTAGTTGAGACCTCACTAAATTTATTGCAAGTTCTTGAATTCGTATATCCAAAACCGTATTAGAAACTTCAACCTCAAAATGATGATTCTTTTGAACATGTCTCTTTTTGATATTTCTTGTTCAACACAAAAGAAAAAAAAAAGGTTAATGGTTTTAATTTGCTTTGGGCTATAAACTTTGTTTGGGCTTTATTTGATTTCAACTTTGAAAAAATGATGATTCTATTGAGCCTATTTCTGTTTGAGTATGTTTAGTTTGATGTTTCTCGTTCAAACAAAAGAAAGAAAAGATTAATGGTTCTTATATGCTTTGGGCTATAAACTTAGACTGGACTTTATTTGATTTGAAATTTTAAATTGGTTGTGCTTTAAACAAATAGGGGTAACGTAATATTTTTTTTCAGGAGTAACAAAATACGAAAACCGACCCAAAAAATAAAAATTTACACTACCGACGAAAAGTTGAGGGGTAGCGGATGCTACCCCTAGTTATAAGCTGCATCCGCCACTATAGGTTGGTTTAAATCAATAAAAATCAACCATTGGAGATGGTCTAAGAACTTGAACACAAGACTTCTAACTTTTTAATAGACTTTGTCTCTGTGATCACTCGGTCATGTAAAAGTATTCCATCTAACGACTGAACTTGTAAAGTGAGTTACTCCCTGGTAATGCTAATTCTTTTTTTGTTTCCTTTTTTTTTTTTGTTTTTTACGTTAAGTCATTAAATTTGAAAAGGAGGGATGCCTCTTACAAGTTCAATACTAATATATGATGGGAAAAAAAATTAGCATCAAACTTATGGACCATTAGAAAATTTCGTTTTTGTTACATCTCAATTCTCAATACCCTGTGAAGACTTCAGGTCAACTATAGCTTTTAAGTCAGTCATGGCCCAACCAGTAAGTTACTTCTGTTCATTTAGTATGCATTAATGAACTGGTTTGTTTATCACAAGATAGCCGGTCTTTCCATTTCACCATTTTTCCTATAGTAATTTGGGGTTGAACATGCGCAGTACTAATTGGGGTTCCGAAATCTGTTTGCTTTTTATATGTATCTTTTTAGTGACTACGGCATATAAATGTGTTGGCAGTGGAAATCACACAACAGCTTCTTGTTCTGAGCAAGAGAGGCGAGCTCTTGTCAAGTTCAAGCAGAGTGTCAAAGATGACAACGGAATGCTTTCATCATGGGGGAATGACATTGATTGTTGTACGTGGGAAAGAGTCAGTTGTGACGATACCACTGGAATGGTTGTCGGCCTTCATCTACAAAAAATTGTTAGGGACGACCCTCTATTTGGTGATACTGAGTACTACTTAGTAAGTGATGATGTGGTGAACTCATGTTTGGCGGAGTTGGTGCATCTAAAACATCTAGATTTGAGTGGGAATGATTTTCAAAATAGTCGAATTCCAAAGTTCATTGGATCCTTAAAAGAACTAAGGTATCTCAATCTCTCTGGTATATGTTTTAGTGGCAATATTCCCCACCAAATTGGAAATCTTTCCAGATTGGAGGTTCTTGATCTAAGTAGCACACCAAGTTTTATGATAATAGTTGATATGACTTGGATTTCTGGCCTTTCAAAACTCAAAAATCTGGACTTGAGTGGAGTTGATCTAAGTAGAACACAAAACCTTGACAAGTTATTTAACACGATGCCTTTCTTGTTGAAGCTAAGTTTGGCTGGGTATGGAAACTTCATGGCTAATCTTAGCTTTCATCATCTTAATGAAGTAAAGTACTTTCCAATACCAAACACCTAGCTGTTAGTGCAAATGATTTAGGTGGTAAATTTCCAGGCTTATTTCTAAACATGACGTCCCTAGAGTCCCTTGATCTTTCGTGTGATTATGATGGTACTTATATGGGTAGCGCATTCAGCTTTGAAAACTTGCTAAACATGATACGTCCTTCTGTATCAGAGTTGCGTATGTCAAGTTGTTTTGTGGATAAGATCAATCTTTCTCTCACTAATCTTAATTTGAGTACCCATTCTAACATCCAACACCTGGATCTTAGCGACAACTTTATTGAAGGCAAATTTCCATATGTTTTAACAAACATGAGTTCCCTAATATCCCTTGACCTTAGTGGGAACAATTTGAATTCATCAATTCCTGTCATGCCAAATCTTCTTAAGCTTGATATTAGTGCTAATAAGTATAGGGTAATTGAAGATGTTGGAATCTGGAGACAGTGTTACCTCAAAGAATTGATTGTTTCAGAAAATGAACTTGAAGGGAATTAATTGTACCATCAACTAATGTATCTATGTGCTCTCAAAATGCATTGGAGATTTTGTATTTAGATAGAAATACATTAAATTGTTCAATTCCAGAATCCTTTGGCAGGTTCACCAATTTAAGAGGCTTAGATTTATCAATGAATCAACTCACAGGTCCAATCCCTCATGATCTCGGTAAACTAAGATCATTACAAGCATTAATTCTTGCCCAGAATTGTTTGGACGGTTATATTCCGGAATCCCTTGGAAGTTTGGCTTGGTTACGAGACTTATATCTATCATCCAACAAACTCACAGGTCAAATCCCTGAAGCTCTAGGGAACTTAAGATTATTAGAGATGTTCTATCTAAATGATAATCAATTGAACGGGTCTATTCCAGAATCATTTGGAGGATTAACAGCTTTAACCGAAATGGGTATGGAAAACAACCAAATTACAGGTTGTCTTCCAGATTCTCTGGGAAGACTCACTTCGTTAGCAATGCTTACCGCGTCTTCAAATCAGCTTACAGGCTCCGTCCCAGAATCCGTGGGCAGACTAACTTCACTAAGATTACTTTCCATATCTTCAAACTTGTTGAATGGAAAACAACCAAATTACAGGTCTGTCTTCCAGATTCTCTGGGAAGACTCACTTCGTTAGCTATGCTTACCGCGTCTTCAAATCAGCTTACAGGCTCTGTCCCAGAATCCGTGGGCAGACTAACTTCACTAAGATTACTTTCCATATCTTCAAACTTGTTGAATGGGACCCTTCCAATTTCACTTGGACAAGTCAGCAAACTCGAAGTTCTTGACATCTCTAACAATTTGTTACAAGGTGTTGTTTCAGAAGACCATTTTGCTAACCTCTCGATATTGACTGACTTTAACGCTGATGATAATAACAGATTGCATTTCAATATCTCACATGAGTGGATACCTCCATTCCAGTTAAAAGTCCTTCGACTTAGTTCTTGCAAGATTGAAGATGAATTTCCACAATGGTTGCGAACTCAAAGGAAACTTGACAAGTTAGTATTGTCCAGCACAAGCATTTACGGACCTCTTCCCACATGGTTTCGCCAAATGGCCATGATACAATTCTTAGATCTTTCTAACAACAAACTCACCGGCCCTATGACGAACCTTCCTTTCGTTGGAAACAATCTATCTTTGAAAAATAACTTTTTCCGAGGGTTGGTTCCTAGGCGGCTGTGCACAATGGGAGATTTGAAATTTCTTGATCTTTCCCAAAACAGGTTAACTGGGAAAATTCCAAAGTGCCTATGGAGCATGTCCCTGACTGCGATGTTACTTAGTTCAAACAAGCTAACTGGTGTCATACCAAGTTTTTTCCTTAATTCATTCTTGATGTGGTTACAATTGAATGACAATAACTTCCACGGAGAGCTTCCCAGATATACCATGCCTAGTTATAACAGCTTAATAGCCTTGGATTTGGGTGAGAACAAAATCTCGGGAAGCATACCTAAATGGATTGGAGAATATTCATACTCCTTGAATGCTCTAAGGTTGCGTAATAATAATTTTACAGGAAGAGTTCCTCAATCTCTGTGCAAATGTCAACAACTTCAAATTTTAGATCTTGCATACAACAACTTTACGGGATCTATTCCTCATTGTTTTGGAGAGTTCCACGGCATGAAAAAAAAACTTTATTTCAATGCTATCCATAAGTATCATTTTGGATATATGAGGCAAGCTCTTAAAGGTAATGAGCTTGAGTATACAAATACGATGGAATTCGTCATAAACATGGATCTTTCAAGCAATAAACTTTTTGGAGAAATACCAGACGCGCTAACAGAATTTGATGCAATGGTTGGTCTAAATTTGTCCAATAATAATTTAACCGGAGGTATTCCAAAAAACATTGGGAACATGAGGGCGTTAATTTCTCTAGATTTTTCGAAAAACAAGTTGAGTGGGATGATTCCAAGCTTCGATTTTAGCAGTTTCTCTAACAAAGAGACTGCCCCCTCTAAAGCCCAGCATGCATTGGCGAGCACTCTTTTTAGTAAAATTGTTCACGACATGGAGTCACACTTTAACATGACAAGCAGACAAAAAGCCATTTTTGAGTGTCTACAAGCACCACATGCTCAAGATTTTCTTTTTGCTATCCCTATAGATGGGTTAGGCCAGCATATGTCTCCAGTGGAGTATCGTAGTATCCTTAAGTATCGCCTTATGATTCCTCTATTTCCGGTTGATGAGATATGTCCTGTTTGTCGTAAAGCGTGTTTAGACTCATATGGGGAGCACGCGGTGCACTGTAAAGAGCTCCCGGGGTTCAAGTACCGATACGATCTGGTTAGGGATGTGCTCTTTGATATATTCAGGCGAGCTGGAATTTCTGTTAAGAAAGAAGCACCTGTGAATTTCCTGACTGACCCGTCGGAGGGAAGATCATCTCTTCGACCGGGTGACATTTTGGTGTTTGGATGGATAGGAGGGAAACACGTGTGTGTGGATTTAACAGGGGTTTCTCCTTTGGTGGGCTTAGGGAGTAGTGGTTTCGCGGTCGGCCAAGCCGCATTAAAAGCTGCTTCAGGTAAGGTGGCAAAACATGAAAAAGCGTGTCTTGACAACCAACATGTATTTATTCCTTTTGCTTTTGACACTTTTGGTTTCCTCACGCCTGAAGCTGTGGAACTACTTACCCGTGTTCAGCGGGTCATGCATAGTAATGTTATGACTCCAAGATCAGCAAATATAGTTTTTAAAAGATTGGGTTTTGCAATTCAAAAAAGGGTAGCGGCGCAGCTTGTTGCCCGCTTGCCTTCTGTTTCGATGTAATCCAATAAACAACAACTTATATGGACCAATTCCAACAGGAAATCAATTGCAGACGCTTATGGATCCATCGATATATGCTGATAATGCATATCTATGTGGTGCACCACTTACAGTGGAATGCTCTCCTCGTGAAGACCCACTGACCACAGCATTCATGAATAGAGAAGAACATGCTAATGTGAAAAACAAGGTATGGTTTTACTTGGACATAACATGTGGTTTTGCATCAGGATTTTGGGGTATCATTGTAGTCTTGTTGTTCAAGAAGCAATGGAGACGCGCGCTTTTCAGGTTCGGTGAGGAAACCATCAACAAGATTTATGTTGCATTTACGATTAGAGTTTTGAAAATGAAAGAAGCAAGGGATGCTGCATAGATTCCTTCATAACTAAAGTAATTGTGGGATATCTTATCTACTATATACAACTATTTTCCTTTCCAATGCGATGTTTTTAATGTGCTTTTTGTTATTGTTATTTTCATATTTTGCTTTTATATTTGTAAGACTTTTGAAGGGTGCAATATATATATACACGCACACACTAGTTGACGGTCCTCGTGTTACGGGTGTTTATTTAGGTCTTTTATTTTTTATAGTGACTTGTTTTATTTCGTTTTAATTTAATACAATTAGTTTCTAATGTTCATAGCTGTGTGACAAAAGAAATAAATCTAAAAAGAAACTCAAATAAGTAGCATATTCCTTTTGAAAGTAATGTTTTCACAAAAATCAAGTATATATCCAAAAGCTAAGTGGTGATACACATCAAATTGTGATTGCAATGAATATATTTAGTGAATCTTCCAAATCACTATAAAAGTAAACAGTGTACCATAAGCATGAAAATGAACTTTTAAAATTACATAAAAGAGAAAGTGTTTACTCCAATCATCTTCTTGATAATAGCTTCCTTGAGTGTTCCTCAGGCCCGTCCCTGAGAATCCTTGAAAAATGGCCGTCCTTTGAGTGTCTACTCCAATTATCATGAGCTGCTAAAGAGAGTTTTATAATACATTGGAAATGGATTTTCTTCTGCAAGCTGTAGGTGTCAATTTGGTAGGATTCCTGCTTGTCAGTTTTTCATCACACATTCAAAGCTTATTTTTCACCATTAGCCAGGAAAAAAAAAGGTGTCCAGTTCACCTTCATGGAAACACCATAATAAGACTCATTTCCACCAATGTTAGTCACACTTCGTTAGATGGTTCAGATCCAGTTCAGTTCGCGGTTGTGATGGAAAGTAGGTTTTGGTCCGCAACATTAACCTTTGTAGCCTACAATTTGTGTCGGTGTAATTCATGACTAAAACCACATAAAATTATAAAACTAAACTAAGGATTAAAACCTAATATTAGATGAACTAGGATAGAGCCCTTGTGATACACAGGTGTTTAAAAAAATAAAACAAAATAGAAGGTTGTGAATTTATAACACTTAAGAAAAGAGAAAGTTAGCATCAATTCATCCTAGTTGAGTAGGAAAGCCACAAGAATTTTTTAAAACAAGGTAGTGAGTTCGATTCCCATCAACAGCATTAAAAATTATATGAAAGGAAGCAAACGGTTTTGTGGTTTTGAATCCCTACACAACCGTCATTATCCTTAAATTGAAATGTAATCTTTTTCAATCCTAGTCGATTGATTACCCAATGAACAAATTGTACCCTTATTATCAATATCCAAATACCTACTAGATTCTTTTCCTCTTGTTGTATCCAGCAGCAAGATCATCAGTTTAGACATCGATCATCATCATCATCGTACTCAGTAAATCCCACCAATAGCAAAGCTATGGTAGGGTCTGAGGAGGTTAAGATGTAGACAGCCTTACCTCTACCCCGTAGGAATAGAGAGGCTGCTTCCGGTGAGACCCCGGCTCGATCTCAAACCAAAATGCCCCTGCACAGATTTGACTAAAACACCCATGCAAATATTTGAGCATAACTTTGCAGGTCATACCAATACATACATGCACATGGTAACAAAACAAAGAAAAAAAATGAACCATTTAAAAACCACCAAGCTCGGTCACCTTCAATACTCATTGCCGCTTCCCTCTGTTTATAAAACTAATTTGATTTACTAATTAAAAACTATACATGAAAATGTTTTCAATGGAATTATAGAGATTGATTTTTTATTATAATTTCTTGTAATGGTTGGATGTGTTATTACAAAGAACAAGAATTACAAATAAATAGAGGAAAGACTAAACAAGGAAAACTCAATAATAAAGGGAATGAAGAATCTGTAACATCCCGATTTTCAAAACCCTAATATTAAATGCCAACAGAGCTATTAATTTTTAAATAAATAAATAATTTATGAGATATTATATGGTTAATTATGGTGAAAAAAAATGTTTCTAAATTTAAAAGGCTAGGGGCTGTGTTGTATATTGCTCAAAGTTTGGGGCCTAATTGCAAAACTATTAAAACTTGCTTTATGTTGCTGCATCGTGTTTCCATTCTTTCCGGCGACAAACCGATGGCCCTAGCTTGCATTACGGCGAGCATTTAATATCAAATTGAAGACGGAATCCATCACTTGTTTATTCCATTTGACTCGGGATTTGTTACCGAACATAACGTCGCCGTTTTTAGGACTTGATTCGTGACATTATGCGCCGTGTTAATTCCCGCGAAAATCACGGTATTTCTAAATTTGTGAAACACGTTTTAAATCCCTGTAAATAGACGATTCTGCTTGTTTTTCAAACATACCCAACACGCAAATTGTTCCTTTCAGTCGATATCTCTCTCTGTTAAGTGAATAGCCGCGGCCGCCGCCGCCATAGCTATTGTTTCCAGCCAAGTTCCGTCAGCCACCAATCGATCAAACTGAGGAATGTTTAACGTGTCTTCCTAATCGTTTCAAGCTCCGAAGATTTTGTTAAGTAATCAGTGGTTATTGGTTAACTGTTGGAGTTAATTCCCGAACCGAGTTATGGGCCAGGAAGGTGGGGCCGGTTCGAGCTAATGGATCAATCTCATTAATTAATTTATTATTATTATTAGAGATAATTATCTATTTTATTTATTAGATAGAGATGAAATTTTATTTAATAGATAAATAGGAGTTTGTGTTTTACTCTAATTGTAATCGAGTCTCTATATAAACCCAAAGAATTCATGTAATGGTTATTGGAGAATTGATCAAGTTTTGAGTTATTTTCTTGATTAATAAAATTGATGAGTTGTCCCAAAGTATTCTCCGAGTTTAGTTCGTGTTCAATTCGATCTGGGCCATTAATTGGTATCAGAGCCAGATCGAATCAATCAGAAGGTAGCAAGCGAGCAGATTCCAAGATTCATACGGGTTTTTTGTTCCAAGGAAAACTTCGATTTAATTACCTCAAGATTGCAGAAGGAGCAGACCAAGAACAACCAGGTTTGTGTTCGAGCAGCAAGACGAGGGTTGAAGATCGAACATAAGGGATTTGTTCGGGTCTGTGTGGTTCCAGTAGGTTTCGCAGCTCCTGTTCAAGCACGACAGGTGCGGGATTTGTTGTTCTATGGCTGGCTAAGGACTGTTCGGCGGCTAGAATTGGATTTGTGACTTTGTAGCAGGCGAACATCTTCTGTGGTTGCTTTGTGTTTTTGTGATTAAAGATTTAAAAGAAAAACAAAATATTCTTTTGAAGCAATTGAAGTTGTCGTGAAGCAAGGTGATTGTAACATCCGTATTACGAGATTACAATAAAAGAGAATTTATTGTTGCGTGTGTGTCGTTAAGTTTGTCGTGTGTTTAGTATTTGGATAATATTTGGACTTGGAAGTGTGAGTGGGTTGTGGGGCCCATAACCCCCTATATAAACCCAACTCCTCCACCCTTTCACCATTTTCTTTCTCCCCACACACTTTCACACACACACCATAGAACACACATACTCTCTCAAGACCTGAATCCAAATCCGGGTTAAAGTAAGGAAGATCTTGGTGCTCAAAGTGTCTTCAAATAACAAGAATCACGTCCAGATCCTCGAGTCATCTCGGATCCGAACCGAACCCGAAGCAAAAGGTAGGTTTCAGTTTAAATGGTTAAGTTTATAGTCGGTTTCGACATGCAAACTGATATGATGATAGATCGGGCTGTGAAATGTAAGAAAAACATAAACTTGGTGAGTTATAACATCATGGGTATGTTATAGGACAAAAAGGTGATGTTCGGACCTCATAAAACACTGGTATACAAAGTTGGTACAACCCAAAACCCATAAAAAGGGTAAAATCGAGACCTAATAAAGAGTCACAGAGTAAAATAGCTTTAAAATGGCAAAAAAAGAAGAGATGTAAAAAAATGGATTTTTCCCATGAGAAGAGAAATTCTTCCATGAGAAGAGAAATTCTATGAGAAGCGAAATTCTTCCATGACAAGAGAAATTCTTCCATAAGAAGAGAAATTCTTCCATGCGAAATTCCATGACCCCCGTTAGTTGAGGATTTCATTAGCATAGATATAAGAGATACTAGTAACAGATGATTGACACGCGTAATGTATTGTGCAGTTAGCCGTGCACAACTAAGGTAGGGCATTACCATTGACGGCGAGAGAAACCGACTCCAGGTGAGTTTCTAGCCCCTTATCTGTTATGTTTTCAGGGCTGTGTGCATACCCAATGTGATAGTTGTTAATACACTTACCTTAAGTGGTGAGTGTATGATACGCGTATGATATGTGTATGACATATGTATGATTAAGTATTGAATGTTATGATAGAATGTTTATACGAATGAATATGTATGTATATATATATATATATACATGATTAGAAGATATGTATAGTATGCACGTATGAAAATGAATGTATGAAAGAGTGAAGAGACAGGTATGGTTGTATGGTTAGTTGAGACAGAGGGACCAGACCCTAATAATATTTGAGACAGAAGGGACTAGGCCTTAATAATATCTGAGACAGAAGGGACCAGACCCTAATAATATCTGAGACAGAGGGACCAGACCCTAATAATATCTAAGACAGAAGGGACCAGGCCCTTATAATATCTGAGACTGAAAGGACCAGACCCTAATAATATCTGAGACAGAGGGACCAGACCCTAATAATATCTGAGACAGAAGGGACCAAGCCCTAATAATATCTGAGACAGAAGGGACCAGACCCTAATAATATCTAAGACAGAGGGACCAGACCCTAAGGGACCAGGCCCTAATAATATCTGAGACAGAAGGGACCAGACCCTAATAATATCTGAGACAGAAGGTACCAGACCCTAATAATATCTGAGATAGAAGGGACCAGACCCTAAAAATATTTGTGATGGTAGAGATGGTGTAGCCTATGTTATACCATAGGGGATTAAGAAAGAAAGTATGAGAGCACGAATGAATGTATGTATGTATGTAAAGCAAGTATGAAAGAAGTAATAGTAAGTAAAGTCCGAAATACGTATCTCCGGACACGTATGAGTAAGAACATGAATGTATTGTATGTTAATTGATTAACTAGAACTCACTCAGCGTAGCTGACTTTTAGTATGCACGCAGGTGAATATGATGCGACGGGTTGCTTGAGGGAAGACATGTGGCAGCAAAGTGAAGACTGGCATCGAAGAAAAGAAGATTCACGTGTCGTTTACGTTACCTTTTAAGACTTAATGTATTTTGTTTAAAAACAAGCACTTATGTTATGTAAGAATGTTTAATATTATGTATTCTGCAAAATTTTTTTAAATAACTCTGATTTTAGACCTGTGTTTATGAGTAAATCCAACGACAAAGTAGGGCTTCCGGGAACGGGGCCTTACAAGTTGGTATCAGAGCATAAGTTCGAGAGAAGTAAGCATCCTACATGCTTAGACTTGAACAGAGAATGAGACTTAAGGAAGGAAAGAAGGAAGTTGCCAGTCCGAGAATGCCATGTGTCGCTCAAGCAAGCTCGAGAACGGTAAGGTACATGATTAAGTTCATGTAAATATTTGAGAATGTATTTTTATGCATGTTAAATGAAAGTATAACAATGTATAAATGCTAGCTTAAATTGCTAGAGAAGAATGTGTGTATGTTAGCTTAATTGCTAGAGAAGGATGTGTGTATGTTATCTTACTAGCTAAAGAAGAAGGTGTGTATGCTAGCTTAAATGCTAGGGATAAGAATGTAGGTTATTTGTATGTTTACATGATTGGGTAGTAGAAACTAGCACAAGTGAAGTCATAAATGGAAGTATGTAGGACCTGAGGAGTAATGTAAAGAGTTAATTACACTTGGCCACTGTCATTAACTACTTACCTTACAAATCATGTGCTAACTAATTACTGGAGTGATAATGTTTGTGTTCCTTAGAGAAAAGATAGGATGAATGTTGTAAAGAGACGAACACGAGGACGTCGTACCGGATGCTGCGGTAGGACACGTGTCAACCTAACACCTATTGAAGAAATGTGTGACAACGTGATATACGAAGAAGTAGAATTCCAACTGAAGGAAGTAACGAAGAAGGATCACATTTAGAGCTTGTAGCCAAAAACATTAAGGGAGTTGCTCAATTGTTTCGCATTTCAATACCAACAACGCTCGCGGAAGCATTTAAAGGCTACCCAGATTGGGAATCCAAGTGGAAGCAACATGAAGGAAACTGAGACAAGTCAAGTGAAATGAGCTAAACATGTAGTATACAGGCAATAATTGACTCTATAAGGGAACTTGTTGGGATAGTGGGTGATGAAGCGAATGTTGAGAATGTAGAAATGATCGAGAATTACGGGTGATTGTCAAGGAATCCTAATTGAAAAGGCATAAAAGGATGAAGCTACGTGGTGTAGCGAGTGTGAAAGAAGAACACTAGGAAGAATGTTGTTATGTATGTGAGACTGTTATGAAGAAACCACTAGTGGTACTTTAGTTAAAATCTCGTGAGTGGTTAAGAATTGTAAAATATAACTAGAAGGACGTGATTTCCTTGCTACTAGTTATGTTATGGTCTTAAGAGGGCTTAACGCAGTTGGGAATGGATTAGACGTCTGAGTTTAAGGCTCAGATAGTCTATAAGAGTGAATTGTTAAGATCAAAATCTTTGGATGGTGGTACGACGACGGTGTACGGTGATAAAGAAAGTTTAGGGCGTAACGTCATTTCGATGATAAAAGCCGAAGGTTTGATAAGGCGAGGGCAGTGCCTACTTGGCGTATGTTGTCAAGGCTACGGCCGAGACAAAAGGATTGAAAGACGTTCCTATAGTTCGTGACTATCCAGAAGTGTTCCCAGAGTACCTTCCGGGGTTACCACCAGAACGAGAGGTAGAATTTCAGATTGAGCTAATACTAGGAGCACAGCCCGTCGCGAAAGTGCCTTACTGTCTGGCGCCATCCGAGATGAAAGAGTTAGTGTCCCAACTTCAAGAACTCCTCGATAAAAGTTTTATAAGATCGAGTGTTTTCCTTGTGGGGTACACCGGTGATGTTAGTGAAGAAGAAAGACGGAAGTATGAGAATGTGTATAGATAACTGCGAGTGGATAAGCTTACGGTGAAGAATAGATATCTGTTGCCATAGATTGACGATGTTTGATTTGTTACAAGATGCTAGTTGGTTCTCCCGAATAGATCTCAAGATTTGGTGATCATCAGTTTAAGGTGAAAGAGGCAGACAACATTTCGAACGCAACATGGACATACAAGTTTTTCATGATGTCGTTTAGATTGATGAATGCTCTGGCGGCATTTATGGTTATGATGGATAGGGTACGTCGTCCGAGGTTGGAAAATCTGCCGTTGCCCTCGTTGACGATAATTTTGATTTATTCAAGGAATAAGTCCGACCATGCTGGTCACTTGAGAAAAGTGTGAGACATGAAGAAAAGGAAACTTTATGTTAAGTTTCCAAAGTGTACCAACTATACTGATCACAAGAGTTTGAAGTACTTCTTCAAGCAGTAAGAACTGAATCGGAGGCAAAGAAGATGGTTAGGGTTGACAAAGGATGTCACACCCCGACCAAAGGCGGCGGAACATGCCGAGGTGTAACGATTGTCCATAAGCACATGACACTAATTAAAGTGACAGTATTTAAGAAACTCATTTCATTTCACAACATCGAAAATGTCACATAACAATTATCCATAAAATAACCATAAACAAGATACCACAAAATATGGCAAATTGATATTGTTCATTTTTACTAATATCCTAAGGTCTTTGATGTCGTTTTCTTCACAATCATAAATCAACCAAGATGCAAACCTGCAACATTTCATAAAATAAAGTTTGTCAACACAAAGGTCGGTGAGCAATTCATAAGTTAAATCATATAAGTATATAATAAAGATAGCCACAAAACTTGCATACGAAACGATAAATAAAAGTGGTAATTTGGATAATTAGATATCGCTAAACACATTAGCGACACCTAGCTATAAGGGGATGCCAAATAGTCTAGGATTTTATAGTTATCGTTAATTGCATTACGTTAACGACACCTTGCTATAAGGGGATGCCAAATAGTCTAGGATTTTATAGTTCCACCAACCAAAAGCGATAAACACATAGGCATATAAGCATAGAACACCAAATCGAGCAATTATTTAGGTAAAGTATACAACTACGTTTGTGGCTTAAGATTCAAATATAAAGCATTTTGTTGAATAAGTATGAAATGTCACCCCCAAAATAAAAGATGGAAAATGGGGTATGAAGTACTCACCTTCAAGTAGTAAACTTGAAAGATGATAATTTGGAGATTTGTCTGAACGACGAGTTTAACGCACAATGCCTAAAGAGAAAAGAAGTCTTGAATTTAGAAAGGTTGTCTTGAATGTCTTTAAACAAAATAAATGTTGAGAAATGTAAATAATTAAAGTTCAAGGTTTAAAATGTGACTATTTAAGAATTTATAATAATAGCCCTTTAAAAATGTAAGTTTGCTCGAAACCGGGTTAAAGTATCTAACCTTAATATTTACTCAACCTATGTTAAGTAATAAGGTGGGTAAAATGCAAGAATGCAAATCCCTTTGGAATAAAGATACTAAAACGGGTTTTTTTTATCTAGTGTTCGGGTTGTCGGTTCGGGTCTTGATAATTGGTCAAACCCAAAGTCAACTTTCCAAAATATTGAATGTTATGAGATAACTCAATAAAATTTAATAAGACTTAACCAAGTATGTAGTTCCATTGTTTTAGAACTAACAACGCACGTTAAGCGAGTGTTCGGTTTTGTCGGTCCAAACTTTGTTATCAGATCAAGTTGGATCCAACATTTCCAAGTACTTAAGAAAATATTTAAAAATCAATTTGTAACTATTTTTAAAGAACTATACAAGTCTTGATGGCTAAAAAAAACACACTTGTGTGTCTTAAGCGAGCAAGAATCGGTTTGGTTCGGTTTCCATCTCACAACAAGTTCATAGATGGTTTCCACATGTCCAAACACTAAAGAACTTGTATAATAATGTACAAATAAAAAATTACCAAAAGTTAACAATAAAGTCTTTAAACAAAAGTTCGGTTTTCGGTTCGGATCGTGTTTCGGGTTAAGACCGAGGTAAGATTCTACAAACCCATAACCATAGAATTTGTAAAAATGATTTTAGAAACTTAGATCTAACACTAAGTATGTTTAAACAAACAAAACTAGTAGCAAAGTTCGGTTTACGGTTTAGAGCTATTTACGGTTAAACCGAAGCATAGACTTTAAAAAACCCATAACCATGGAACTTGTAAACATGACCAACAAACTAAAATAAGCAAGATTAATATGTATGAACAAGTTATATAGATGTATATATATCAAGGACACGAAGTCCTCCATGAAGCCTTGCCTTATGGGGTCCGAAACCTCACCGACCGGAATCGGAGAAGTAACTACCAAAGGTAAACAAGGGGTGTGTATTATATATATGTTGCACAACCATAAACAAGTATTAATAAGGCTACATAAACTAATTAAGATGAAAGACTAAAATCCTTCAAGAACACTTAAGAAGATAACCTTGAATCTTTGATGTTTGAGAGAGTTTTTTTTTTTTGGAGTTGTAGCAAGGGAAAATGAAGAGGAAAGATGGTGTATATATAGGGTAATGTTGGTGGTCAAATATGGGTGTGAGACACAAGAGTTTTCATGCAAAATGGATCAAGACAAAAACACAAAACAACAAAAAAATAAATAAATAATAAATAAATAAATAAAAATAAAAATAAAAATAGGATGTTTTCAAGACCCAACAAGTGTGAAAAAATATTGTAACATAAATCCATCATTTTGATTATAACATAAGCTTCGGTTTACAAATCGGGTCGGTTTACATAATAAACAAATACAAAAACGAATACAAACAAGACCCGAAATTGACGAATGTCACAGTATCCCCTACTTTAGGAAATTTCGTCCCGAAATTAAGACGAAGACGATGCTGCGAACAAATGTGGATACTTCTCTTTCATTTTGTCTTCTCGCTCCCAAGTGAATTCCGCGCTGCGCCATGATTCCCATCGAACTTTGACTAACCGAATACGACTACGCTTGGTTCTCTTCTCGTTGCTATCCATGATCTCAACGGGTCGTTCAACCAAGACCATCGACTCATCGACATGTACTTCGTCGAGAGGTATATGGAGATTACCCTCGGCTAAGCATTTTTTTAGATTTGAAACATGAAATGTCGGATGAACACCGGTAAGTTCTTTCGGTAGTTCGAGTCGATAATTACTTTTCCAACACGCTCAAGGGTTTTAAAAGGACCAACGAAACGAGGAGCTAGTTTACCCTTCTTTCCGAAACTGGCTACCCCCTTCCAAGGAGATACTTTTAGAAGGAAAAGATCGCCAACATTAAATTCGATCGGTTTTCGTCGTTTGTCGGCGTAACTCTTTTGACGACTTCTAGCGGCTAGGAGGTTCTTACGGATTCGATCAATAACGTCGGTGGCTTCTTGAACCATTTCGGGTCCCGTGATTTGAGCTTCACCGACTTCGTTCCAACTTATCGGAGAACGACATTTACGACCGTAAAGAGCTTCGAAAGGAGCCATCTCAATGCTCGAATGGTAGCTATTGTTATAAGAAAACTCAATGAACGGAATGTGAGAATCCCAATTCCCACCGAAATCAAGAACACATGCTCGTAGCATATCCTCGAGAGTTTGTATTGTACGTTCGGATTGACCGTCCGTTTGAGGATGATAAGCGGTGCTAAGATCGAGACGTGTTCCCAAAACTTCTTGAAGTGAACGCCAAAAATGAGAGGTATAACGAGCATCACGGTCAGAGATAATAGTCAATCGTAAACCGTGTCGGCACACGATTTCTCGAACATAGATTTGAGCAAGCTGCTCGACAGAATACTTCTCGCGGATCGGAATGAAATGAGCAGATTTGGTCAAACGATCGATGATCACCCAAATGCTATCGTTGCCCTTTTGGGTGTTGGGTAATTTAGTGATAAAGTCCATAGCAATGTCTTCCCATTTCCAAACGGGAATCGGTGGTTGCTCGAGTAGACCAAAAGGTCTTTGATGTTCGGCTTTAACTTTTGAGCAAGTAAGACATTTAGATTCGAATAACGCTACGTCCTTTTTCATACCCGACCACCAAAAGTAGCACAAAGATCGAAATACATCTTATTCGCACCGGGATGAACGGAATACCGCGAATTGTGAACTTCGTCGAGTATACAAGTACGAAGGTCATCGCGATTTGGAACCCACAAACGATTGAGAAAGTACAAAAGACCATCGGGTTTGGTTTCGAGTTGAAGTTCGGCTCCACATGACATTTCGTCATACATGTTACCTTCTTCAACGGAGGTACGTTGAGCTTGGAAGATTCGAATTTGAAGATCGGTTTGAATGACAACGCTTAGAAGCAGAACGGATTTAACATTAACCTTTCGACTTAGGGCGTCGGCGACAACATTCGCTTTACCGGGATGGTAACGAATTTCGCAATCGTAATCACTAAGTAATTCGGCCCATCATCGTTGTCTCATATTGAGATCTTTTTGGTCAAAAATGTGTTGAAGGCTTTTATGATCAGTAAAAACCACACATTTCGTACCATAAAGGTAATGTCTCCAGATTTTGAGAGCGAAAACAACGGCACCAAGTTCGAGATCATGAGTCGTGTAGTTCTTCTCGTTGACCTTAAGTTGCCTTGATGCGTAAGCGATGACTTGACCTCGTTGCATGAGGACACAACCAAGACCTTGATGAGAGGCATCGCAAAATATCACGAAATCATCGTTTCCATCTGGAAGGGTTAAAATGGGAGCATTGCAAAGCATGTCCTTGAGAGTACAAAAGGCTTTTTCTTGCTTCGAACCCCAATCAAATTGTTTTCCTTTATGAGTGAGGGAGGTAAGAGGCAAAGAGATCTTGGAAAAGTTTCGAATGAAACGTCGATAATATCCGGCTAAACCGAGGAAGGATCGAATTTCCGTGGGAGTCGTTGGAGTTTTCCAATCCTTAACGGCCTCAATTTTAGCGGGATCAACATGAATACCTTTTTTGTTTACGATATGTCCCAAAAATTGAACTTGCTCCAGCCAAAATTCGCATTTGGAGAACTTGGCATAAAGTCGTTCGTTTCTAAGAAGTTCGAGAATGGAACGCAAATGATGCTCATGTTCGGCTTTGGATTTGGAAAAGATGAGAATGTCATCAATAAAGACAATAACGAATTTATCGAGGAATGGTTTGCAAACGCGGTTCATGAGGTCCATAAACACCGCAGGTGCATTTGTTAACCCGAAGGGCATAACCAAAAATTCGAAATGTCCATATCGAGTACGGAAATCGGTTTTTGGAATGTCTTCTTCGCGAACACGCAATTGATGATAACCTGATCGAAGATCGATTTTGGAGAAGCAAGTTGCGCCTTGAAGTTGGTCGAATAGGTCGTCGATTCGTGGCAAGGGATAACGATTTTTAATGGTGAGTTTGTTAAGTTCCTTATAATCGATGCACATACGAAACGAACCATCCTTCTTTTTCACGAAGAAAACAGGAGCGCCCCAAGGAGAAGAGCTAGGACGAATGAAACCTTTATTGGAAAGTTCTTCGAGTTGGTTCGATAATTCTTGCATTTCTGACGGGGCTAAACAGTAAGGAGCCTTGGCCACAGGCATCGCGTCGGGCACAACAATAGAAATATCTTGGATTTTCCTTTCCTTTTTGTCTTTTGTCGCCAAGAGGGCCAGGAGCGGAGCATACTTTTAGCGTAAGTATTTTTGCGATTGAGAGCACGACATGAGATTAAACCTTCTCGAAGTAGCTTTTCCGAAGACCTTAAGGATTTTACCGTTAACAAGCGGAATGCGAATGAATTTATCGAAGCAAACAACTTCGGCACGGTGCAAAGATAACCAATCCATGCCTACTATGACATCGAAACTTCCCATTTGCATCGGGATGAGATCGATGGAGAATTTATGGTTAGCAAGAACGAGAGTACAATCGCAGACGACGGAATTTATGGTGATGGAGTTCCCATTGGCGACTTCAACAGAAAACGACCGGGAAAGCTTGGTTCGAGACACAGCAATTTTCGACTCAAATTTCAAAGAAATGAAACTTCTATCGGCACCCGTATCAAATAAAATGGAAGCCAAATTTTGGTTCACTAAAAACATACCGTTCACAACATCATTTGCCGCTTGAGCTTGATTAACATTCATCATGAAAGCTCTTCCTTGATTGCCTTGGTTGACTTGAGGTGCTTGCGGTGGTGGAGGAGGTGGTGCTTGTATGGCTTGGATGGGTTGGATGAGTGGTGCATTGTGTTGGGAAAGTTGAGGTTGGTAGGTTTGAACTTGGTAAGCTTGAGTTTGGTAGTAAGGTACGGTCATGGTTTGGTTAGTAAGGATGAGGCGAGGACAATTATTGCGGAAATGGTTAGGGTCACCGCAATTGTAGCAAGCTCGGGGTCGTTGAGGTTGGTTTGGTGGGTAAGGTGCATATCGGTGTTGAGTATTTTGAGGAAAAGTTCTTGGTTGGTTTGGTTGGTTAGGTTGGGTTCGTTGTGCGGATCGGCATGTGGTGTTGAGATGACCAAGTCGGTTACAAATGGTACAATGGCGACAAGGCATGTTTGGTGGGTGATGGAGTTGGCAAATGTTGCATAGTGGGGTGGTACCGGTATAGGGTTTTCGGGTTTGGGGTGGAATTTGGGTTTGTTGTTGAAGTTGGGGTTGGGTAACGGCATAGTTTCGGTAGTTGGTTTTGGGTTTCTTCTTGTTGTTGTTATTGTTGTGACGGGAAGAGTTGGAGTAGTTAATGGCTTGTGGTGCGGGTTCAACCTTGGCTTGTGGTGCGGGCTCGGGTTTGGCTTTTTCGTTTGGTTTCTTGAGGGTTAGGGTACCCGCTTTCACATGATTCTCCGATAGCGCACCGGCTAGAGTAATGGCATCCTCAAGATTCACGGGTTTGCTACTCATGACTGAGTCTCGGATTTGCATAGGTAAACCCCCAATGTATTTTTCAAGCTCACGCTCAGCCGGGGTAACCAAATGAGGGACTAGAATGCTCAACTCGTGGAAACGGAGTGAGTAAGCGGCGTTATCACCACTATCTTGCTTGAGGTTCCAAAATTCTCCTCAAGCTTTTGAAGTTCGTGTTTGGGACAAAACTTCTTCATCATGAGTGCCTTGAGGTCGGACCATGGAAGAGCCATAGCCGTTTCCGACCCTTGGAGATGTATGACACTACCCCACCATGTTAGAGCGGTTTTTCTAAACATGCTTGAAGCGAAATTTGTCTTTTTCGCTTCGGGGCACTCGCTATATCTAAACACATTCTCCATAGACTCGAACCATTGCAACAAGGTAATCGCACAGTTCGTACCCCAGAATTCGGTTGGGTTGGCACTAGTAAATTGCTTATATGGGTAGGATACGGGTTTGGGTTCAACGGGTGCAACAACGGGTGGAGGAGGTTGGGTTAGCTTGGACTTGAGTTACAAGTTCGGGAATCACAGCGGCCATTTGCTTGATGATAAAAGCAACCATACGTCGGTTGGTGCTCTTGCGCGGTCTTAGTGGAGGCATGCTAAAAGATTATAAAGAAATGGAATAAGTTTTAGGTAAAAAAAGAAATGGATATGAGAGTGTATAAAATAAGAATAAGGTGAAGTTAAATTTTCTTTTTGATTGTGAATCCTAGAGTTAGTGAGGAGTAGATGTTAGTGTTAGATAAAATATAAATCTTTGTATATAAACAACAAACTGGAAACAATCGTAAATGATTTTGAGATTTTGAGGGGTTAAAGATTAAAAATTTGAGATTTTGAGGTTTATAGAGTCGGAAAATCGTACATGAACCACCATGATTTGATATTCCAACTAAAAAAAAATTTATAAAACACAACGTTGGAGTCTAAACATGTGCACGAATCACCGCAATTTTTTTCATGTTTTCGACTCAAATAACGATAATAACACCATAAATCGGGATACAACGTCATGTCAAAGCACTAGTCCACGAATCACCGTAGTTCTATTGTTTTGACACCGAAAAATTAGGATGGCGACCGGAACGCTCGCATTCGACTACTTAAAGTATTCACATGTATAACATGGTTTGTGGCCTAGAAAAACGAGCACTATAATCCCACCATTCCAGGTAAGTAAATCACCTTCGATTCTTGGAATCTTTTTGTCAAATGGTCGTTTTATAATGTCTCGCTTCCTATGAGGGCTACAAACCCGATATAAATGCAACCTTTAAGGGATTATAAACAACGGGATCCAAGTTAATCTTGTAATCCATAAAACACAATGAAAATCTACTTTTTGCGTTTTAAGGTAAGAATACCTTGGAAATACTATGAAAGTGTGTGTATGTGAACATTTGGGATATTGGTGAATTTTAAACAAGTTTATAAAGAATATGCGATATGAACAATCAAAATAGAGTAAACACGTATGAGCACACGTATAGGACCCTAAGCATAACAATACTAGGTCGTTACGTCTAACCACCTATCCTATTGTCATGGCTCTGATACCAATCTGTCACACCCCGACCAAAGGCGGCGGAACATGCCGAGGTGTAACGATTGTCCATAAGCACATGACACTAATTAAAGTGACAGTATTTAATAAACTCATTTCATTTCACAACATCGAAAATGTCACATAACAATTATCCATAAAATAATCATAAACAAGATACCACAAAATATGGCAAATTGATATTGTTCACTTTTACTAATATCCTAAGGTCTTTGATGTCGTTTTCTTCACAATCATAAATCAACCAAGATGCAAACCTGCAACATTTCATAAAATAAAGTTTGTCAACACAAAGGTCGGTGAGCAATTCATAAGTTTAATCATATTAGTATATAATAAAGATAGCCACAAAACTTGCATACGAAACGATAAATAAAAGTGGTAATTTGGATAATTAGATATCGCTAAACACATTAGCGACACCTAGCTATAAGGGGATGCCAAATAGTCTAGGATTTTATAGTTATCGTTAATTGCATTACGTTAACGACACCTTGCTATAAGAGGATGCCAAATAGTCTAGGATTTTATAGTTCCACCAACCAAAAGCGATAAACACAGGCATACAAGCATAGAACACCAAATCGAGCAATTATTTAGGTAAAGTATACAACTACGTTTGTGGCTTAAGATTCAAATATAAAGCATTTTGTTGATTAAGTATGAAATGTCACCCCCAAAATAAAAGATGGAAAATGGGGTATGAAGTACTCACCTTCAAGTAGTAAACTTGAAAGATGATAATTTGGAGATTTGTCGGAACGACGAGTTTAACGCACAATGCCTAAAATGAAAAGAAGTCTTGAATTTAGAAAGGTTGTCTTGAAGGTCTTTAAACAAAATAAATGTTGAGAAATGTAAATAATTAAAGTTCAAGGTTTAAAATGTGACTATTTAAGAATTTATAATAATACCCCTTAAAAAATGTAAGTTTGCTCGAAACCGGGTTAAAGTATCTAACCTTAATATTTACTCTGTTGGAATTACGTATGCCCGAGACACATACTTATACTAATGTGGCTAACTGTGTTTGATCCAAGTCGGGTCATACCCAATAACAAGCTAGACAACACCAAATGTATTCTTTTAATAATTTGATCATTTAAACGAATACCGAACACTACATGTATAGAAAATTGGTTTTCTAAACAAACACACTTGAGGATTCAAATAAATTATTTGGATAATTTGTTTATATAAACTAATTATTTAATTGGTTAAATAATTAAATAGATGTATGTACATTTTATAAAAATGAGTTTTATAAAATGAATGGAGATGTTTTAAATGTTAAAACACAAAACAAAAAAAAAAAAAAAAAAAACAAAACAAAACCGGCCACCCATGTGGGGGTGGTGGTTTTACCCAATTAAAAACAAGATGCTCTTTGTAACTTGTCTTGGGTTCCTTTTTAATCCTCCATTCCCCATACATGCAATTGGGTCTTGTTCTTTGATATTTTTCAAGTGTATTCAAGCTTCAAAACTCTCTCTTCCTCTCTAATATACTCACGGCAGCAGCAGCAGAAAAAAAGGGAGTTTTATGAGCTAGTTCAAGTGTTCAAAAATCCTAGCAACTAGTTGGTGTTGTTGCTCAAAGCTTGGGGTATACAAAGCTTGAGGGTTTCTCTTTGCAACCTTGCCATTTGAAGACATCATCATCTTCATCCACCTACATCTTCTTCTAAAGGTAGAAGAGGTACATTTTACATTTTGTGAGCATTTTGTTCTTGTAATATTGATCCTTGTTCTTTGGGTTTTAGTTTTAACATAATGGTATGTTCATAACAAGTTTTAAAATCTAAGCTTCCGTTGCGTTTTCATGTTAAATATGGTTAACTTGAACTTTGATAATCTTGTATAAAACCCAACAATGGCATCAAGAGCCGGTTACAAGGACTTATGCTTCTTACATGTTCATAGATTTCGGGTTTTTCATGGGTGAAAAAGGGGTCCGAAATTTTGGTGGATTTTACCCCTCATGGATTTGTAAGATCTTGACATGCATGGAAAGATCTTAGGAAACCATTATTAACATTTGGATGTTGAAAATAAAAAAAAAATAATAAAAAAAATTTGGGCCGTAGCCTCTTGGGGGGGGGGGGGCGATTTTATTTGGTGATTTTGGGCATTGGTTGCTTAGGTTGCATGCTTAGAACATTTGGTATGTTTGGATGTGTCATAACCGAAACCTAGACCTTGGATGTGTTGATTGTTGTTTGTGTATGTTGATTATGTTTATTATTCAATATGGTTGTAATAATTCATAATCTTAGGCTTGTGTAATTTATTTATTCATAAGTTGGTTTGTAATAAATAGATTAGTTGCATTTTCTTTTTTTAGAAAAATATGTATTAGGATACATTTTGTAAAAATTGAAGATGCAAGAATTGGTGGATTTGGGCCTTGGACCGAAATTTTGGGCTTGTTGGGCCTCACCGGCCCATCATGGGATTCAAGCCCATTAGGCCCATAAATTTCACTCTTGGGCCCAAGAAGACTTTTGGAAGTTTGGAGCCCATTAACAAGCCCAACAAGAACACAACAACTTGGAAAGGATACTTGAAGCATTTGGATGCAAGGTCAAGTGGGAGTCAACATTCCATCCTTGTGTCATGTTTTGTCCCTTAGGTGTGACTTATGACCTATACTTGTTTCGGCTAACAAGTATGGTCAAACTTAGGGGTTCTCGGTTATGACTATATTTTGCATATGTATGCTTGGTTGTTTGTTTTACTTTATGTAATGTGTGGTTGATAGATATTAGGATATCCAAACCGTCACATAGGAACGACAACAAGCATAAAACGGGTTCTAATATATATTTGGTAATATCGCGTCAATTAGTTTAATTAAATGGGTTTATTAAAACTAAGCGATTACTCACATATAATAAAATTGGTTTTATTATAACTTGAACCTTGAAAATTGGTTTTCAAAATCGCCATATTACTAAATGCATGTTAGGATATGGCATAATGTTTTTCAAACTAGAATATTGGAAAACTTAAAAATTCCTTTTTTTCATAATTACCAAGGAAACAAGTCTAACACCATCATTTTGTATGACACTTAACGTATTAGGGAACTTTAAATGGGATAAAGGTCACCTAACCATTTTGAGCAAACTAATATACTTAGGGTAATATTAACATATTTGTGGGATAAAGGTCACCTAACCACTTGTATGTTAATCTTACATGTTTATACAAGTAGGACGACTTGAATTGGAAACCATGTGATAAAGGTCACCTAAGCATGGGATCTAATGGTGTTGATGGGATAAACATGCCAACACGAAATAAGGATTTCGAATGGTCCCATACCTCTAGAAGTTGCAAAGGGTTGCAATTGTCAAGATTGACTACCTTGTTAAATCAAATAACGGGATAAAGGTCACCTAACCGAAATTTGATTTATCGTTGGATTCTAGAATTTAATTATTATTTTAAAATTTGGAATAAAAGGGTATTAATAATTAAATTATTTATAATACTAAATAAAACTTTGTTAAATTTTGTAGATGGCCGCTAACAATGCAAACACCTCTACCCATAACACCCGTAACCTATCCTTAAGAACCATCCTTGAAAAGGATCGTCTAAACCATAATAACTTTATGGATTGGTATCGCAACTTGAGAATAGTTCTCAAGCAAGAAGAGATATCATATGTCTTAGACGATCCCATTCCCGATGAGCCTAACGTGGAAGATGAGGAGGCGTATAACAATTGGGTCAAGTACACCAAAGATTCGGTGCAAGCCTCTTGCCTCATGTTGGGGACTATGATTCCCGAAATCCAAAAGGATTTCGAGCATCATGGGGCATACGACATGATAACTCAATTGAAGGAAATGTTCCTTCAACAAGCTAGAGCCGAACGTTTCGAAACGGTTCGAGCGTTTCATGCATGTCGTATGGAGGAAACCCAAAGCGTCTCATCTTATGTCCTAAAGATGAAAAGCTACATCGAAAAGCTTCGTAGGTTGAATTGTCCCGTGTCTAATGAGTTGGCTACGGATTTGATCCTCAACTCTTTGACCAAAAGGTTTGAAACCTTTGTCATGAATTATAACATGAATGGATGGGACAAAAGCATTGGTGAGCTTCACGCAATGCTAAGAACGGCCGAAGCGGGAATGGGTAAAAAGGTTTTACCCGTTCTAACAATCAATGAAGGAAAAAGGGGACATAACTCCAACCCCAAAGCAAGTGTTGCTAAGGGCAAGGGCCACGTCCAAGGAAAGGGAAAGAGGAAAGCCATCACGCCCACCAAACCGAAGGAAAAGAAGCAAAAGGTTGCGGCGCAAGATCCATGCTTTGAGTGTGGAGAGATAGGTCATTGGAAAAGGAATTGTCCGACCTATCTCAATGCGTTAAAAGATAAGAGGGATGCGGGGCATACCTCAGGTATTATCTTTACTATACATATTGAACTAAATGTTATTTCTTCAAATACATGGGTACTTGATACCGGATGTGGAACTCACATTTGCAATTTGTTGCAGGGGTTCAAAAGAAGTAAACAACTCAACAAAGGGGACATTAGTCTCTTTATGGGCAATGGAGCAAGAGTTGAAGTCCAAGCCCAAGGAGACTACTTGTTAAAGCTTCCAAGTGGTTTGGAAGTAATTTTGAAGAATGTTTTGTATGCTCCTAAGTTAAGGAGAAACATTATTTCCGTGTCCCTTTTAAAACAATGTGGCTTTGATCTTAAATTTATAAATTGTGATATTCATGTTTTGATGAATGGCATGTTTTATTTTAAAGCTATACCCATGAATGGTATATATGAAATAGATCAAAGTGGTATGTCACATAGTAGTTCAATGTACAATGTCAACACCAAGAAACTCAAGAAGGACTTGGGTGATTCCTATCTTTGGCATTGTCGCCTTGGACATATAAGCAAGAATCACATGCAAACTCTTCGCAAGAGTGGTATTCTAGAAACAAATGAGTATGATTCATTTGATGTATGTGAATCTTGTTTACAAGGCAAAATGACAAAGCAACCCTTTAATAAAACTTTTGAAAGGTCAAAAGAATTATTGGGTATCATACATTCGGATGTATGTGGTCCTTTTAGACCAATGACTAGGAATGGTGAAAGATACTTCATTACCTTTATTGACGATTATAGTCGATATGGTTATGTGTACTTAATGAAACACAAAGATGAAGCTTTTGAAATGTTCAAAGACTTCAAAACTGAAGTAGAAAGACAACTCAAGACCACAATCAAAGTACTTCGTAGTGATAGAGGAGGTGAATACCTAAGTGGTGTTTTTCAAGATCATCTTAAGAGTTGTGGAATTATTTCACAACTTACTCCACCTGGAACACCACAACATAATGGTGTGTCTGAAAGGAGAAATCGTACCCTATTAGATATGGTTCGATCGATGATGGCTAGAAGCACTTTACCTCTATCATTTTGGGGCTATGCTTTACTTTCCGCTGTTCGCATATTGAATATGGCTCCAACCAAGAAAGTGGAGAAGACACCTTTTGAAGTATGGCATGGAAAGGCTCCATCGCTATCATTCTTAAGAGTTTGGGGTTGTGAAGCTTATGTAAAGCAATACACCCCAAACAAATTAGAAGTCCGATCCACTAAGTGTATCTTTATAGGTTATCCTAAAGATGATTTAGGATATTACTTTTACGATCCTAGTGAGCAAAATGTTATTATTGCTCGAAAGGGTAAGTTCTTGGAAACTAAGTTCCTTGAGGAAGGAACTAATAGTAGAACAGTGAAATTTGATGAGGATCAAGAATCACAAGATGATACACAATTGGTTGATACTAGCACTCAACAAGAGGTTGTTGAAAGTGATCAAGTGGTTGATCAAAACACACAAAACGTTCGCAGATCTGGTAGAGTTAGCAATCCACCTGAAAGATATGGATTTTTTGTAGAAGGTTGCTACGTGGTAGATTCGGATGAACCAACCACATACCGTGATGCAATGTCCAAGAATGATTGTGACAAATGGCTTGAAGCCATGAACGTTGAGATGCAATCCATGTATGACAACCAAGTTTGGGAATTGGTTGAACTACCACTCAACTCCAAAGCTGTTGGAAGTAAGTGGGTTTTCAAAAGGAAAACTGATATGCATGGAAACTTGGATACTTATAAAGCAAGACTTGTAGCTAAAGGTTTCACTCAAACTCAAGGGGTTGATTATGATGAAACTTTTTCGCCTGTGGCAATGCTAAAGTCTATTAGGATATTATTTGCCATAGCTGCACATTATGATTATGAAATTTGGCAAATGGATGTCAAGACCGCTTTCCTAAATGGATATCTTGAGGAAGATGTCTATATGGTTCAGCCTGAAGGTTTTATCGATCCAAAACATCCTAATAAAGTATGCAAGTTAAAGAAATCAATCTATGGATTGAAACAAGCATCTAGAACTTGGAATCATCGTTTTGATGAAGAAATCAAAAGTTTTGGGTTCATCAAAAACGCTGATGAGGCTTGTGTGTATAAAAAGGCTAGTGGGAGTATAATTACCTTCTTAGTATTGTATGTCGATGACATTCTACTATTTGGAAATGACATTCCAACCATGGAAAGCGTTAAGGCTTGGCTTGGAAGTAGATTTTCCATCAAGGATCTTGGTGAAGCTGCCTATATTTTGGGAATAAAGATCTATAGGGATAGGTCAAGGCGCTTGATAGGTTTGAACCAAAGTACATACATTGATAAGATCTTGAAAAGGTTCAAGATGGAAAACTCCAAGAAAGGTTTTGTACCTATTCAAAGAGGGACCATATTGAGTTCAGCTCAATGTCCAAACTCAAAGGGTGAGCAAGAGATGATGAAACAAATCCCATATGCTTCTGCTATAGGATCCATCATGTATGCGATGATATGTACTAGACCGGATGTGTCATGCGCTTTGAGCATGACAAGCAGATACCAACAGAATCCAGGAAACAGTCATTGGATGGCTGTTAAGAGCATATTGAAATACCTTAGGAGAACTAAGGATATGTTTCTGATATATGGATCTGGTGAGGAGGAACTCGCTATAAAAGGTTACACGGATGCGAGCTTCCAAACTGATCGAGATGATTCTCGATCACAGTCTGGGTATGTGTTCACTCTTAATGGAGGAGCTGTCTCTTGGAAGAGCTCAAAACAGGAAGTGGTAGCATTGTCCACTACAGAATCAGAATACATCGCCGCTTCATTGGCAGCTCAGGAAGCTGCATGGTTGAAGAAATTCATTACTGATCTAGGGGTAGTCTCTTCCATTCAAGACCCCCTAGAAATCTTTTGTGACAACGAGGGTGCGATTGCACAAATCAAGGAACCTCGTTCGCACCAAAAGACAAGGCACATAGAGCGGAGATTCAACTACATAAGGGATGAAGTTGAAAAAGGAAAGATATGTATTCGCAAAGTTGGAACTGATCAAAATCTTGCGGATCCATTCACGAAGCTCCTAGAAAGACCGAAACATGAGCGTCATGCGAGTGGCTTAGGACTTCGATATTCTAGTAATTGGATTTGATCTATTTTGTATTAAAGTTTAAAAGACTTTTGTAATTTAACTCTTTTATATGATTATGGAATCTTGAGTTAAATTCTAATTTTGCATGTTTAATCCATGAATAAGTTATCTTATTCTAAAAGTCCGTAGTCAATCACATTTGTGGGAACAAATATGAAGCAAGACTATTATGAACTAGGATTGGTGGATATTCATAAGGAATGAATATGGAGCATAGGTTTGCTGCCAAAGTTCATAGATATTTGTGGGATACAAATATTGGACTGACCCGCTCTCAATATTACTACATGGAGTCGATTGACTTGATCATTAGTAATCTTGAGTAAAGGAGAATTTCATATTATCCTTAGACCTGAGATGTATACTGGGTCTTGATTTTCACCAAGTATTACACTTTGACTCTCCCCTTCGCTATTCGTAAAAGATGGTACATAAGGATGAGCTCAGGTGGAGTATAAAGTGATAGTGAGAGGCGTATACAGTCAAGATGGAATTTGTTCCTCTTATGTGTTGAGAGTTTAGATGTCTAAGGCCTGATAAAGTTGAATTGTAAAGAGAATGATCGCCTATGTCTCTTAGATCCAACAATGACATCTAGTAACAAAGGGATATAATGATAGATTCACCTAAATCATATCAAGTAAGGAACTTGAAGGGATGATGTTATTGAATGGCACTTCGTCAAACACATTAGGGGTGGTGAACTGTTGTTAGGCGGTATTCACCACTTGCATTAATTTTCTATGTATCTCGTGCAAGTGGGAGATTGTTGGAATTACGTATGCCCGAGACACATACTTATACTAATGTGGCTAACTGTGTTTGATCCAAGTCGGGTCATACCCAATAACAAGCTAGACAACACCAAATGTATTCTTTTAATAATTTGATCATTTAAACGAATACCGAACACTACATGTATAGAAAATTGGTTTTCTAAACAAACACACTTGAGGATTCAAATAAATTATTTGGATAATTTGTTTATATAAACTAATTATTTAATTGGTTAAATAATTAAATAGATGTATGTACATTTTATAAAAATGAGTTTTATAAAATGAATGGAGATGTTTTAAATGTTAAAACACAAAACAAAAAAAAAAAAAAAAAAAAACAAAACAAAACCGGCCACCCATGTGGGGGTGGTGGTTTTACCCAATTAAAAACAAGATGCTCTTTGTAACTTGTCTTGGGTTCCTTTTTAATCCTCCATTCCCCATACATGCAATTGGGTCTTGTTCTTTGATATTTTTCAAGTGTATTCAAGCTTCAAAACTCTCTCTTCCTCTCTAATATACTCACGGCAGCAGCAGCAGAAAAAAAGGGAGTTTTATGAGCTAGTTCAAGTGTTCAAAAATCCTAGCAACTAGTTGGTGTTGTTGCTCAAAGCTTGGGGTATACAAAGCTTGAGGGTTTCTCTTTGCAACCTTGCCATTTGAAGACATCATCATCTTCATCCACCTACATCTTCTTCTAAAGGTAGAAGAGGTACATTTTACATTTTGTGAGCATTTTGTTCTTGTAATATTGATCCTTGTTCTTTGGGTTTTAGTTTTAACATAATGGTATGTTCATAACAAGTTTTAAAATCTAAGCTTCCGTTGCGTTTTCATGTTAAATATGGTTAACTTGAACTTTGATAATCTTGTATAAAACCCAACATACTCAACCTATGTTAAGTAATAAGGTGGGTAAAATGCAAGAATGCAAATCCCTTTGGAATAAAGATACTAAAACGGGTTTTTTTTATCGAGTGTTCGGGTTGTCGGTTCGGGTCTTGATAATTGGTCAAACCCAAAGTCAACTTTCCAAAATATTGAATGTTATGAGATAACTCAATAAAATTTAATAAGACTTAACCAAGTATGTAGTTCCATTGTTTTAGAACTAACAACGCACGTTAAGCGAGTGTTCGGTTTTGTCGGTCCAAACTTTGTTATGAGATCAAGTTGGATCCAACATTTCCAAGTACTTAAGAAAATATTTAAAAATCAATTTGTAACTATTTTTAAAGAACTATACAAGTCTTGATGGCTAAAAAAACACACTTGTGTGTCATAAGCGAGCAAGAATCGGTTTGGTTCGGTTTCCATCTCACAACAAGTTCATAGATGGTTTCCACATGTCCAAACACTAAAGAACTTGTATAATAATGAACAAATAAAAAAATACCAAAAGTTAACAATAAAGTCTTTAAACAAAAGTTCGGTTTTCGGTTCGGATCATGTTTCGGGTTAAGACTGAGGTAAGATTCTACAAACCCATAACCATAGAATTTGTAAAAATGATTTTAGAAACTTAGATCTAACACTAAGTATGTTTAAACAAACAAAACTAGTAACAAAGTTCGGTTTACGGTTTAGAGCTATTTACGGTTAAACCGAAGCATAGACTTTTAAAAACCCATAACCATGGAACTTGTAAACATGACCAACAAACTAAAATAAGCAAGATTAATATGTATGAACAAGTTATATAGATGTATATATCAAGGACACGAAGTCCTTCATGAAGCCTTGCCTTATGGGGTCCGAAACCTCACCGACTAGAATCGGAGAAGTAACTACCAAAGGTAAACAAGGGGTGTGTATTATATATATGTTGCACAACCATAAACAAGTATTAATAAGGCTACATAAACTAATTAAGATGAAAGACCAAAATCCTTCAAGAACACTTAAGAAGATAACCTTGAGTCTTTGATGTTTGAGAGAGTTTTTTCTTTTTTTGGAGTTGTAGCAAGGGAAAATGAAGAGGAAAGGTGGTGTATATATAGGGTAATGTTGGTGGTCAAATATGGGTGTGAGACACAAGAGTTTTCATGCAAAATGGATCAAGACAAAAACACAAAACAACAAAAAAAAATAAATAATAAATAAATAAATAAAAATAAAAATAAAAATAGGATGTTTTCAAGACCCAACAAGTGTGAAACAATATTGAAACATAAATCCATCATTTTGATTATAACATAAGCTTCGGTTTACAAATCGGGTCGGTTTACATAATAAACAAATACAAAAACGAATACAAACAAGACCCGAAATTGACGAATGTCCCAAAGGATTTGGATTGTAAAATCAAGTATTATCCTGGTTAGGCCAATGTGGTCGCTGACACAGTAACCCATAAAGGTTAAGAAGTTATCGCAACAATTAAGTCGTATAATTTAGTTCGCACTTCAGATTCCATGAGCGAGATTTGTGAGGTGCAGTAAAAGTTATAAAGGATGAGAGCAAAATGAAAAAAAAAAGGAATGAATATTCGGGTTACACCAAGATGTGTACGAGGACTACCGGTGGCCGGGTATGAAGGACAAAGTGATAGGATATGTTAGTAAGTGTCGACCTGCTCGCAAGTCAAGGAAGAGCGAAACCGTATGGAAAGATACAACTATTAGAAACACCAGAATGGAGATGAAGACACGTTACCATGGATTTCATAACTAAGCTACTGCGTACAGCTAGAAACCATGATACCATATGCGTGATTGTGGACTGTTTAAAGGAAGGTGCTCACTGTATACCAATACGAGAAGCTATCTCGTCGAAAATGTTAGTTAGAGTATACGTCAACAAGGTGGTGGTAAGCCATAGAGTGTCGTTATCAATTGCATCGGACGAAGATGCTCGGTTTACATTGAGGTTGTGAAAGGAAAGATGTTGGTTACACTAAAGGCAGATACTGAAGGTAAAACCTCTAAGTAGAAGTCGATTAAAGATGAGTTCATGGTATGTGACACTATGAGAGGACAAGATACCTGGCCTACACAGATAAGAACAACCGCAAGTGTTATGAAGGTGGAACCAGCAGAAACACATCAAGAAGACGCAATAAAAACTAAAGACGGAAGATGTAAAGACATGTAAGGAAGGCGTAGGGATGGTTTAGAATTATGTTTATTTAGGGGTTATGTCATACCTGATAGACATGCAACTCATGGAGAAGGCGAACATCCATTGGTTTAGGCTTATGAATTGAGTCTTAAAACAAGTGAATAGTGTTGTGACTGATAATCATGTGATCATGAGTGAAAAGTCATCTAGAATGGTAACGATAGTATAGTATTATAAAGGTCCATATAAATGTCAAGGCATGCCTAGAAGGGAAGTTGGTTAAGGAAAATAGTTATGATATATCAGGCAAACCTGATATGTAGTAGGCAACAATTGGTTCATAGGACAACACGATACTTGATTAGTCAATAAATGGAAGATGCATCAACATGGACTTCATGATCAAGCTACCTTGGAAAGCTATAGCTCATAAACCCATGTCTTAGTAATGAGCTACAAATGGAAGGAGAATGAAATGGTGATTTAAGAAGTTCTCCGTCAAATTATGTCACGATTGTGCTCAAGGATTGTATGAGGTACTCTAACTTAAGGAATAGACAAAGGGATTTCAGGGAGAAATACTTAAGGAGAAACTGAAAAGGGTTTCGTTTTATGGAATTAATATGCTTTGAGCGTATTGCAAATCAGTATATTTGCTAAAGGATGTGACTGGGCAGAAGGGTCATTTAGTGCGGAATGTTATGATAGTAGGTGAAGTGTTTCTATATGAGGGGAAAGCAAGAAAAGCATGCTTAAGGAAACGATGCGGACTTGATAAGTCTAGAGAAGGAAGTATACCATCGAGTACTTCATGGACAAGCTACCAAAGACAGCTAAAACTCGTGAGCATCACTCGATGATTGTATGACAACGGATAAACCGATAAAGAAGGAAACTAAGATGGATCAGAAAAGTATATGAATACAGGAAGTATTTCTTTTATAAGGACTAAGCAGGTTTCGGGGACGAAACCTCTTTAAGGAGGGTAGACTTGTAACATCCGTATTACGAGATTACAATAAAAGAGAATTTATTGTTGCGTGTGTGTCGTTAAGTTTGTCGTGTGTTTAGTGTTTGGATAATATTTGGACTTGGAAGTGTGAGTGGGTTGTGGGGCCCATAACCCCCTATATAAACCCAACCCCTCCACCCTTTCACCATTTTCTTTCTCCCCACACACTTTCACACACACCATAGAACACACATACTCTCTCAAGACCCGAATCCAAATCCGGGTTAAAGTAAGGAAGATCTTGGTGCTCAAAGTGTCTTCAAATAACAAGAATCACGTCCAGATCCTCGAGTCGTCTCGGATCCGAACCGAACCCGAAGCAAAAGGTAGGTTTCAGTTTAAATGGTTAAGTTTATAGTCGGTTTCGACATGCAAACTGATAGGTTGATAGATCGGGCTGTGAAATGTAAGAAAAACATAAACTTGGTGAGTTATAACCTCACAGGTATGTTATAGGACAAAAGGTGATGCTCGGACCTCATAAAACACGGGTATACAAAGTTAGTACAACCCAAAACCCATAAAAAGGGTAAAATTGGGTCCTAGTAAAGAGTCACGGAGTAAAATAGCTTTAAAATGAAAAAAAAAAAAAAGAAGAGATGTAAAAAAATTGAGTTTTCCCATGAGAAGAGAAATTCTTCCATGAGAAGAGAAATTCCATGAGAAGCGAAATTTTTCCATGAGAAGAGAAATTCTTCCATGTAAAATTCCATGACCCCCGTTAGTTGAGGATTTCATTAGCATAGATATAAGAGATACTGGTAACAGATGATTGACACGCGTAATGTATTGTGCAGTTAGCCGTGCACAACTAAGGAAGGGCATTAACATTGACGGCGAGAGAAACCAACTCCAGGTGAGTTTCTAGTCCCTTATCTGTTATGTTTTCGGGGCTGTGTGCATACCCAATGTGATAGTTGTTAATACACTTACCTTAATGGTGAGTGTATGATACGCGTATGATATGTGTATAACATATGTATGATAAAGTATTGAATGTTATGATAGAATATTTATACGAATGAATATGTATGTGTATATATATATATATATATATTTATATACATGATTAGAAGATATGCATAGTATGCACGTATGAAAATGAATGTATGAAAGAGTGAAGAAACAGGTATGGTTGTATGGTTAGTTGAGACAGAAGGACCAGATCCTAATAATATCTGAGACAGAAGGGACCAGGCCCTAATAATATCTGAGACTGAAGGGACTAGACCCCAATAATATCTGAGACAGAGGGACCAGGCCCTAATAATATCTGAGACAGAAGGGACCAGACCCTAATAATATGTAACATCCAACTTTTGTTAAATAAATAACAGAAAGTTTTGTTAATAGTTGTGTGTCGTTAAAGTAGTCATGTGTTAAGTGTTTGGGAAGTAGGAATTGGGAATGGGTGGTGGGACCCATGAAACCCCCTCTATATAAACCCAACCACTTATTCTTTTCTTTTCTCAAGAAACACACACAAACTCTCTCTCTAGCACTCGGATTTAAATCCGAGCCAAAGAAGGGTGGAATCTCGTGTTTAACATCATTAAATAACAAGAATCACGTCCAGATCTATGTATTGTCCAGATCTAAACTCGAACCTGAAGCAAAAAGGTAGGTTTTGGTTTAAATGGTTAAGTTTTATGGTTAGAATCGTCATGCAAACTTATATAATGATAGATCGGGTTGTGAAATGTAAGAAAAATATAAACTTTGTAAGTTATAACCTCTTTGGTTCACTTTAAGATGAAAAGGTGGCGTTGGATTATGAGAGATATGGGTTCAGGATCAGGTGCATGGGGTCAGAATGTGTCGAAAGATGGCTTTAAAATGATAAAAACGACGAAAGGTAGGAATTTCGCATCGCACAGCCATGCGAAGTGAAATCAATAATTTCGCATCACATGACCATGCGAAGCGAAAAAGTTCCATGCGAAGAGGAAAAGTTTCATGCGAAGCGAAAAAGCATGCGAAGCGAAAAAGTTCCATGCGAAGCGAAAAAGCATGCGAAGCGAAAAAGTTTCATGCGAAGCGAAAAGTCATGCGAAGCGAAATTCTTCCATGCGAAATTTTATAAAATTCATTTTCTGATGCATTTTTGTTAAAGGACTGTTAATGCGAAGCTCAACCCCAGCCAGGGGCGCTGCCCCTTGGACCCTGCTAGGGGCTGCCGCCCCTAGACCCTGCTACCAGGGGCGCTGCCCCCGGGCCCCCGTTAGTTGAGGGTTTCATAAATTTAGATGTAGGAAGTAGTGGTAATAAATAATTGACACGCGTAATGTATTGTACAGTTAGCCGTGCACAACCAAATAAGGGAATTACCGTTAATGGCGAGAGAAATCGACTCTAAGTGAGTTCTAGCCCCATTTCTCTTTGAAATGTTTTAGGGGTTGTGTGCATACTCCTATGTGATAGTTAATAAATTTATTTAATGGATAAGTGTATGCTACATGTATGACTATGTATTGAATGTTATTACCATATAATGATAGTATGAATGAGCAAGTGTGTGTATATATATTATTATGTACACGAGACAGGTATGCTGGTATGGGTACTCGAGGCAGAAGGGACCAGACCCTTATAATATCTGTGATGTTAGGGACCAGACCCTTATAATATCTGTGATGGTAGAGACCAGACCCTTATAATATCTGCGATGTTAGGGACCAGACCCTTATAATATCTGTGATGTTTAAGATAGACTAGCTTATGGTATACCATAGGGTTGTATGAAAGAAAGTATGTAAGTACGTATGCATATAAGTAAGGTATGAATACGCATCTTCGGATACGTATGAGTAAGGATGTGAATGTATTGTATGCTAATTGATTTTCTATAACTCACTCAGCGTAGCTGACTTTTAGTATGTACGCAGGCAAATAGGTTGAGGCAGCTGGCTTGAGGAGGGACACATGGCATGGACTGAAGAGACTGGCATCCATGATGAAGTGTTATGACTGTTTAATTAAATATTTATGAAAAGACAATTTGTATGTTAAGACAAGAATGAATGTTTTGTAATGTGATATTGAAGTTTTTAATTATTCCGCGAAGTTTTTAATTTACTCTGATTTTAGAACTGTGTTTATGAGTAAATCCAACACCAAAGTAGGGTTATCAGGAACGGGGCCTTACATAATATCTGAAACAGAAGGGACCAGACCCTAATAATATCTGAGACAGAAGGGACCAGACCGTAAAAATATATGTGATGGTAGAGATGGTGTAGCCTATGTTATACCACAGGGGATTAAGAAAGAAAGTATGAGAGCACGAATGAATGTATGTATGTATGTAAAGCAAGTATGAAAGAAGTAATAGTAAGTAAAGTCCGAAATACGTATCTCCGGACACGTATGAGTAAGAACATGAATGTATTGTATGTTAATTGATTAACTAGAACTCACTCAGCGTAGCTGACTTTTAGTATGCACGCAGGTGAATAGGATGCGACGGGTTGCTTGAGGGAAGACACATGGCAACAAAGTGAAGACTGGCATCAAAGAAAAGAATATTCACGTGTCGTTTACGTTACCTTTTAAGACTTAATGTATTTTGTTTAAAAACAAGCACTTATGTTATGTAAGAATGTTTAATATTATGTATTCCGCAAAAAGTTTTTTATTAACTCTGATTTTAGAACTGTGTTTATGAGTAAATCCAATGCCAAAGTAGGGCTTCCGAGAACGGAGCCTTACAGTGATAAAAGTCAAAGTTTAAGTAAAGGATTGGATAATCTTAAAGTGCGCAGTGGTCTTGCGTACGGAAGGAAGGAAGAATATAATATTTGTTGCAATTATTTGTTTTTTTTTTTTGCATAATATTTTTTTTCAAGAGGTAAACGTGTCTGGGGTGTTGCGGGCAAACGGATTCGGTTCTGAAAGTGGTTCGGGGCTTATTTGTTTGTGTTTGTTCCTACGGACTGGAGCAAGGGAGTTCGACACCATTAAGTGTTTATCGAAGGAAGAAAAAAGGATGTCAATGGCAGGTAATGAAGAAAGATCGATAATCCAACCCAAAGCGTACGGGGGGGATATCATTACAAGTTACAAAGTTGAATGGAACAAATTACATCACATAGGCGATTGTGGTGGAAGCAATTTTGGACGATCAAGGGTTATGGGAGGTCGTTCAACCAGAAGAAGGTGCGGCTATTGATGCGAAGAAGAATAAAACAGCAAGGTCGTTTTTGTTTCAAGTTGTGGAAGGTGATATTCTTCTTCAGATTGCTCAATACAAGAATGTACGAGAAATATGGGCGGCTTTGAAGGCACATTATGTTGGGGCCGAGCGAGTCCAAAAGGCTCGACTTCTAATGTTGAAAAGTGAATTTGAGAAACTCAAGATGGCGAAAACGAGATTGTTGATCAGTTTGCAGGAAAAATAACTGGTATGGTTTCAAAGGCAACGGGTCTTGGTTACGTATTCGAGCAAGATGTTTTAGTGAACAAGTTACTCGACGTGGTTCCAGACAAATACTTCAACCTAGTAGCCTCAATCGAGCAAACTGTTGATCTCGATAGTATGAGGTTTGAAGATGCTGTTGGAAGACTTAAGGCGTTTGAGGAACGTTTACGAGGGCGAGAGCGCGCTTCTGAGTCTCAAGTCAGTTACTTTTCAATCGATCAGAAGGTAGTTACAAAGGTAAATCAGTCCGGTAGCCGAGGTAGAGGTGGGCCGAGTTCATGGGAACGTGGAAGAGGCCGGGAAACCGGAGGACAAGGATCGTACCAAACCGAAGGACGGGTAAGAGAAAGGAAAGACCGTTCCCAGATTAAGTGTTTTCGGTGTGACGAGATGGGACACTTCGTGTCCTCGTGTCCGGAACGAAGACAAGCAAACCAGGAAGCAAATCTGGCTGAAACGAAAGAACAAGCGGATAATGATCCGACTGGTTATTTAAATCTTCACGAGACGGTTTACTTAAACGAAGAACGAGTTAACCCGAAAAGGCTTGAAGCCGGGAAAGTGGAAAAAGGCACTTGGTATCTCGACAACGGAGCGTCGAACCACATGACAGGTAACAAGTCGTATTTTCCGAACTCAACAAAAATATAACGGGTAAGGTAAAATTCGGGGACGGGTCGTGTGTTGATATATGCGGTAAAGGGAAGATTTTATTAAAATCGAAAACCGGAGATGATCAGGTTTTATCCGATGTTTATTTTATACAAAGTTTGAAAGATAATATAATAAGTCTCGGTTAAGCAACGGAGAACGGGTGTGATGTTCGTATGAAGGAGAATTATTTGCTCTTGTATGATGACGAGGGTAAACTTATGATGAAGGCGTTTCGAACGAGAAACCGGTTATACACAATTAAATTAACAGTGGGAGTTCCGGGTTATGTTAAGAAATCCACGCCAGTTCAGAAAAAGTTACACGATTCGGGAACAAAAGATGATCAAGGAAAACTGTTGTTCACTCGATTAGATGACAAGAATCGCAACCAAAGGAGCGGTTATGTGAGTTTATGCGGCCGAGAGAATGGTCGGGGACACGGTCATAAAGGAGGTCGAGTTCGGGAGAGCCGAAAGAACAAAGTCATGGATCAAGAGAAGTTCCAGGAGGTGAAGACCAAGATGATGAGGACCAATATGGTTGTGAAAGCCGAGAAGGTCAAGATCGTGGGTAAAATTAAAAGGAACAAAAGAGACGTGTTCGAAGTTAAAGGTCCACTTATTCCGGTTCGGAAATTAAGGGGGTGATTGTTGGAGTTAATTCCCGAACCGAGTTATGGGCCGGGAAGGTGGGGCCGGTTCGAGCTAATGGATCGATCTCATTAATTAATTAATTAATTATTATAACTAGAGATAATTATCTATTTTATTTATTAGATAGAGATGGAATTTTATTTAATAGATAAATAGGAGTTTGTGTTTTACTCTAATTGTAATCGAGCCTCTATATAAACCCAAAGAATTCATGTAGGGGTTATTGGAGAATTGATCAAGTTTTGAGTTATATTCTTGATTAATAAAATTGGTGAGTTATGCCAAAATACTCTTCAAGTTTAGTTCGTGTTCAATTCGATCTGGGCTATTATTAACAATGTCGAATTTTTGAAACATGGGTATCACCCGATTTATGCTTTTCTCATCCACGAAAGTTTTTAAATGTGCACTTCAAAACTTTGTTGTATACTTTTTTTTTAGATTTCAAAATGAACTTACGTTCACAAAATTTGAAAGTTTTCTTATATTATTTTTTTATTTTATTTTATTTATTATTATTATTATTAATTTTTTTTATTCATTTAACAGATTTTGTCATAATAGAAGTCAACTCTAACATTTAGAGATTTCTCTTAAATATAGTGTTTTATTAAATTTTTTTATGTTAAATAAACTCTATACAAAATGTTTATAAATAAACTATGAGAATTTGTTTTAGTGAAAATCTTGTCCATTAAGTTATGTTATTGGATTTTTCTTTCATGTGGAAACGTTATGATTTACCACTTTAAGGGCAAGTCATTACTAGAAAAAATGTCTTTAATAACATACGTACTATGATACACGATAATTTATGACTTGCAAATGCACGTGTCATTAACAAGTTGTATTTTTTAAAATAAATTATGACTCGCATTTTTGTATGTCATCTATTCAGTGTCATAGATAAAAAAAATAAAATTATGCTTGTCATAAACATATATATCAAACCTTTATCACATTCGTTTGTCAACACAGATCTCTCTTTCTCTCAGAAACTCCACAAACCTCTTGGTCCTCCATTCCATTCTTCAATGGAAACAACTGAAGTAGCAGCCAAATTCAAGAATACGTAATCCTGATCCCACAGCCACCAGACTACCTCCTAGAACACCGGCCTTCACTTCTTCTCCAACTGCTCATAAACTCTCTCCCGCCACCGCCATTGCCATTATCATCTCTCTCGTCCTTGTTCTCTTCCAGTCTCATAATTACTTTAATCAGAACCTAGGGTTTCTTCAAAGTCCTAACCCTAACCCAATCTAAATCACAATTTTTTCAATGAAAACCCTTATTCCACAAAGGATCATTAGCAAGTCAACCATCAGGTAAATTCTCGTTGATTTAGATTAACTTTAAAGGTGTTCTTTTTGTTCTACATAAATACATACTTATCTAAGTTTATGATCAAGATATTCTATTTAGATGAACTTACTTTAGTAATTCGTTAAGGTTTGAGATCTATTTCTGATCAGTTTCCCTTGTTTAAATAGATACGCATTTGTGTGTTTAATGACAACCAAACCTTTTTTAACTCCATTTCGTGTCATGCTAACAGGTTCGTGCCAGAAATTTCCAGCCCTATGGGTAGATGATGAGCTTTGTCTCCATTTTCAAATTTGGTACCACTTTGTCACTTTCAAAAAAATTACAGTTAGTCTTTTTTGTTACTCTATTTCCTAGGCTAATAAATAGTTTAATGTGAACGTGACTGCTATTTTCCTTCACCTGCTATAGATATTGATGGTGCTTATTTTGGCACCACTTTCCCTCACCTATTCTTGATGACTTATGGCCACTTGAAGCCACAAAAAGCGACACAAAACTACGTACCGAGAGTATTTGGCTTCAAGCTCCATAAACTGTGACTGTGGGTTCCAACTGCCAGACCCCATTGCTTGATCTTTGATTCTTCATGCGGTTCCATCAAGCAAGGTTAGTTAAAAGTTAAAACAAAGATTTTTCTTAAAAGGTGGAACTTTAATTGTTTGACAAAACAGGGGATGCTTTATGGCCTGTCTATTTATGAACAAAAAGTTGTGTTGGAAAAGTACTTAAGAACATGTTAACATAGTAGAAAGGTCTTTGGTTCTTCATGCTGTCAGCCATAATTTCAATATATACAACCAAAAACATTTATCAAACAAACATAAAGAAAGGTCTGATCATAAACTGATATGCCAAAAAACTGTAATCAGTTGCTGTCAGCGCGGGCTGTCTGCACTTGCAGACCGGCACTAGCGTGTGTTTTTTTTGTTAAATTATTTTATGAGAACTATTTTATACACGTAATTGCGATACAACTAAGGCTCGTGTTTGAAAACTGTTTATCCCAAGATCTGTTATTTGAAAACTGTTTTAAAATATATGGTTGCTACTGTTTATCCCCGGATTTATCCCCACTTCGCTTTTATTTTTAAACTGTTTTAGCAATATTAACTATCGTTTTTATTTTTAAACTGTTTTAGCAATAATAACTATCGTTTTTATTTTTAAACTGTTTTAGCAATAATAGCTATCGTTTGTATTTTTAAACTGTTTTAGTAATACAAGTTATTGATTAGATATTATATTTTTTGATATATTTCATAATTTATTTTTAGGGCAATGGTATTGTACGCTGTAAAAATGGGATATGACATGGGGGTCAAAGTCAACTGGGTCAACAACAAGATAAGCACTTAATTCCTCATTGAAATTGCCTATTCAAAAGATCATTTTTGACAATGGTAACTAGTACAATATGTGTTGACCCGTGCGCGCAAACTGACCAGCACGCGCTGCTGCGCTGACCTGCACACACGCTCAAGTTGAATATCTTATATAGTTATATATCATGCATTTTATGGAATACTAATCGACATAGTTAAAATTATAAAGGTCAAACGGGCCTAAAACGTAAAATCAAACCAAACCCGAACTATTACTAGCGGTTTGATTGGGTTCGGTTTAAGGATTCTACTGTTTGGTTTCGGTGTATAAAATTAAAAACTGTTACTAACGATTTGGTTTACGGTTTGACATAAAAACCGCGAAAACCGACCGTTAACACCCCTAGCTACTATATTCTAGTTTATAAATCACTAGAAACTTACATAATCATAGGGCTTAACTATTTTTCTGTTTGTAATTATGTAGTGTCCAGCTCAGCAAGGAAGTATCGAGTGTGGTTATTATGTCTTAAAACTTTATGAAGGAGATCACCCGTGAAGGACTTGACATACTCGCCAAGAACAATGTAAGTGTAGTTTACTTGTTTGTTTATGTTTGTAACTTTGTATTTGTTTGTAATTTTGACCCGATTCATTTTGACTCGACTAAATTTTGTAACGCTATCTTCTTTTAATTTTATTCTTAGCTTGGGGGAGACAAAAAGGAATACACGGATGCGGATGTTGATGCAGTTCAGGAAGAATGGTCGGGTTGTGCAGCACAGTTTATTTTCCAGTAGTGATGCATGTATTGTATTAACTATTAACCAATATTTTTGATAACTTGGGAATATTTGTAATACTTTGATGTACGATGTCTAATGTCGTACAATGTTTAATTATCAAATGAAATGAAATAAATAATTTTGCTATATAATTGTGTCATTAATATTATAAAAATAAAAATTAGTAACTATGCCCAAATTTTTTTTATAATTTATACGATGACACGCATAATGGATTGTCATAAATTGCTGTCATAAACGCGAGTCATGAAAACGTGTCATACATGCATGTTATAAATGCGTGTCACAAAATGTTTGTCATTAATGTATGACATTAAATATGACACGCGGATGGGTGTCATCTTTCATTTATGACTGGGCTATCATTGACACACGTTTGTATGTCATCTGTGCCATTTAATGACACGCAAGTCATTAAAAGCTTTTTTTCTAGTAGTGAATATAAGAATTTTACTCGGTCTCCTTAAAAATCCATTTGAACCATAAGCGAATGAAAGCTTAAATTGCATTAATGATCGTAGGTTATCACATCGTTACTTCTCACTCAAGGACTTGTTTCCCCATTGCTATCCGTTAATTCAGGTTTGGACCTCTTAACAACTTATGTGTATGAATTTGATTGTCCGCTACTTTGTAGTCGGATCATTGAACTCGTTATTTTATGCTTATGTGATCGAATTTGTGATATTATATATTTAGTTATTTATATTATTAGCATTTATTAATATTGACGTACTGATTGCGATACACCGAAAGGTTACTCGCTGACACTCTGATTGCGACGCACCAAAAGGTGACGCGCTGAAAATCTGTATATGACGCACTGAATTATTTGATACTCTGAATGTGTTATTTGACGCTCTGAATGTGACGCACCGAACTATTTGACACTCTGAACTATTTGACACTCTGAACATGACTAACGGAATGTGTATGTATATTGATTGGCAGCTATTATTTAAGGCATTGTATTATTGCATTATTTTATAGTCGTTGTCCCACTGAGTAATTTTACTCAGGCGTGCATATTTCGTTTATATGTATGTCAGGTAATAGGGCTAACCGGGAAGAGATTGATCGATGGCTCAGGGGAAAATGTTAAAAGATTTAAGGATATTTATTGAGCGAATAATTAAAAGAAAGTTTTGTATTCAATCTTTTGTAATAATTGTAAACAATTTAATGTTTTATCATTAATAAAAATCAATGCTTTAAGTTCTGACCTACTGTAAAAGTGACACGTCAGCCCTAGATCGAGGCGGGGTGTTACAGAATCATTTTGAATTTGTCCAACGTCTCTAGAGCTAGCTGTCTTCTTGCTGATGTAAGATTATAATTAGGGAAATGATGTCAATAAATTGATCCCTTAATATTTCTTCCTTTTTATTTTTCTAACAGAAACCACATATATTTTATAAAATTTATGTTTATTAATAACCTGAAAGAGAGCCAACCATGAAGTAAGGGAAGTTGCTTCTGTTTGGAGGGCTTGAACTTTCCTCTCAATATAAGCATCACAGACAACTTTCTGCAAATTAGTCACATTATGAAAAACTTAACACAAATTAGTATTCAATAATGAATTATAAGTCTACCTACCATCCGAGCTAAAAGTCAATATGCCTTGCTACCACGATTATATCTTCTTCTTTATCTTTTAAAGGCCTAAGCCCATTTACAATCAATCAACCAATCCTATCTCTCCATCTAGCAGATCCTATATTGAATTTAAGTAGAACTGATTTTATAAATATGAAAATGTTAATAACATTTAATCTTCACCTTAAATTTTGTTCTATATATTGAAACGTTTTCACGTTAAGCTTTGTTCTGGTAGGAAACCCGTGCGATGCTGTGGCGAGGACAATTTGCAATAATGTACTCATTTTTGTTAGTATATCAATCCTCTCGTGATGTCTTAATCCACATAGTCATTGCATTCTTAATAGCATACACGCTCTCTTTCGATTCTCCAAAATCACAACACCTGGAACGCACACACTGCATCAGTGTTTCCCATCACCACCCCCATTTTTATACCAATCTGTTGGCCGAGTATTTTTATGTCAAAATCGACTTAAAAAAAATCAATTACATATAGAAAGTGTGTGAATATGTAGTTCTTAAAACAATATAAATATGTAGTTCTAAATTAATATTCCTAATGTGAATGAAATATCGATACAAAAGCAGCCCAGCGAAAACTACTTATTTATTATGATTTATGCATAAGAAACTTATTGCTGATCAATAGGATAATAAAGAACCAGACTTCTAAGTAGGAGCCAAAACCTAATACCCAGCTAAGTTAACCTGCCAAATTATTTGTTAAAAAAATGAAAATCTTTAATCTGTTAAATGAAGGCAACACAAATTTAACTCATGAAAAATATTTTTAAAAAATCAGAAAAGTACAAAGGGACTTGTTTTGACCCGCCTCCATTTTGTCGGAACACGTTTTGACCCGAACCAAGTTGACACTTTTTAACAAACAACCCATTTAAAAAACCAAACGTTACAAAGGAACCAAGCTGACACTTTTTAAAAACTACATTTATACCCAAACAACCAAGGAAAATATAACTGAATAATAAAAAAAAGAAAAAAAATGTTATTTTAAGAATATATAGAATCTAAAAAATGTACCGTTGGAGGATCACTATCAGAAAATGCTTCAAGACATATGCTGCAAGCATCATCACAAGCATCCTGAGCTCCACCTTCAACGAAAGCCGCAGCTGACATTTGATGATCTAAGTACTTGGTGCCCTCCTCCATTGCAGATAAAAAAACCTTCGAAAACAAATTTCACTTATAAGCACCAAAAGAAAACCATTTGACATCCAAATAAAAACCCAAATTTTAACCTAACTGTAAACTAACAACTTATATCAATATTCCACCACAAATGAAATATCCTATCAAGCCAAATATTATTGTAATCATTACGACAAACCTATATCAATAATTGGCTCCATGTGTATTTGTACATTTCTAATAGACATTCAAACTTAAAAACTTGCAACAAAAAAAAAGTTTGGTGACTGCTGGATGGAGAAGGTAGGGTTTGGTTCAACAACACAAGGGTAGGTACAAAAGGTTCTAAACCGTTTTTCTAATATGGGTACCCAGGCCCGTGGATAGTACCCATAAACCGCGAATTTTTAGATTGAAATCAATGCCACCATTTCGAAATGGAGTAATCTGATGGCACGAGAAGGGGTGGGGAACGACATGAGGCCTCCAAATGTAGAAAATTGTATAGATTTATGGATGGATAGGGTGAGTTAACGTACAATAATCGCCTAACGTGCATTACGTACGCGGCATACGTTCAAGGTTAAAAACGCTAAAACGTTCAAGCCAAAATTCTCAACCTAAAACGTTCAAGGTTAAACCTTTAAACGTTCAAGCCAAAATCCAAAACGTTCAGGCAAAAAAACTTTATACGTTCAAGCCAAATCTTAAACGTTCAGGAAAAAATCTTTATACATTCCAGCCAAATCTTAAACGTTCGGGCAAAAAAAACTTTATACGTTCAAGCCAAATCTTAAACGTTCAATGTCAAAACCCATCATTCAAAACTCAAAATTGATCGATTGAAGTTTCAAATTGATGATTAATTGAATCGATTTCAAAGATTAACCAATCAATTGGCTTCAATTTCAATTAACTAAACAAACCTGTGACGAGTTTTGCGTTTTTCCGATGAGTTCATTGTCGACGGCGATGATGGTGGTGAAGAGTGTTGATGGCCCCGACAAGTGGTGGAGATGGAGATGGATTGAACGGAGATCATTTTTCCGGTTACGGCTCACACATAGGAGATCGTTGGGCAGAGGAGGTGATTTAGGGTTTCTTAAAATCAAGGATAAAGGAAGTCGCGTACCTGTTGTACGATAAGGGATTAATGTATCGGATCCTTCATATATATATAAATATATATATATGAGAGGGATATTTTGAGAACCTTGTTGAGTTTTAAGAAACCTAAGAACTTCATTCTTGACCACACATTTAATTAAATAGATTAGATTATGTTGTTGAGATTAAATGTGATTAAAAAATTCAAGTAGAAGAGAGAATAAAGATGTACAGTGATTACACACTAATTTAAACGTTCGTTACATCTATGTAATAAGTCGACTCGGTGCGTAAAAAATTCTGTAATTTTTTTACGTATATGTAACCTACATATATTACGTATGTATAAAAAGATTCAAAAAAATTGTTACGTTGAGTTCTTTCGAGTTCTTAAAACTCAAAGTGGTTCTCAAAAGAAATATGCCATATATACATACATACATACATACATACATATATATATAGGGGAAGTATAAAATGAAAACCCATTTGAGTTGTGAAAACCCTATTTAACATCGTTTTTTTTTCACATGTAATATATGCTGTTACATTTAATATAAAACATCAAAAAGTCAAAAAAAAATTGTATTGCTATTTATTAACATTTTTTTACTAATTTTTATATATGTTTTCAGGAGAGAGAAAAAGTTATATTTTATGTTTACATTTTTTTTAACTTTAATTGTGGACCACAAGTTTCAAACTTTAATTAAAAACATGTGGTTGGGAATGAGTTTCTAGAGTTTTCACAACTCAAGTGGGTTTTTATTTTAACCTTACCCTATATATATATATATATATATATATATATATATATAGTTTATTTCAGAAGTGTTTCTTATTGCGATAAGTGCGAGAAGTCAATTGAACCAATCACAAATTTTCTTTTATTATTTGTTTTTATATATAGATAGAGGTATACTTGTAAAAGATGGTTTGTTATGGCAGATAATAATTAATGGAGAGTTACATATTAATTTACATTAACTTAGCTTTTTTTTTTATTTAAATTTTTGGTTAATGTGTATGTGTATGATTTGAGAGTTCGATTCCATCGGTTGAATTGGGAATACGCCATATATCAAAATCAATTTGATATAGGTTATTGATTATGTTCTTGTTTGTCTATAACATCCCAAAGTTTAAATCCAAATTTGACAATTTTATAAGTTAAAGGACTAAAATTATTCATGATATAAGTAATGGGAAAAGTATGATAAAGAAAAGAAGGCATCTTATGATAAGGTAATACATAAGGAAAACTTCATCCTACATGGAAAGTGGGAAAGAAATGGAAGCACTTTATAAGGAAGGAGTTTTGCATGGTAATGTTCTTGTATGGCTTACCACTCTCACTAGTCCTAGCGGAGGGAGCGAAGCACCCGACGCGCACGCGCACGGACTCGGGCGATGGGCGTAATGTGGCGTTTTGATGGCCTGCTTTGCACTTCGCACGCTCGCATCGTCGCGAGCCGCATAAGGGCCGCTTTAGTATTTTTGAACCAGGGACTGAAAATGAAAATTTAACACCTTCGCGATACGCGAAGATGCATGAAGTAACCTCATCTGGTGCTGACACGTGGCAAATCTAACGGTTGACTCAGCAAAGCTATTAAGCAACTTCACGATACGCGAAGGAATATAATAATAATTGCGGCTACATTTGTCCTTCGCGCATCGCGAAGAATCCTTCCCGATAGATAGGCAGCCATGGAGATGAAGTCTCCATCACATCACACACACTTTACCTCGAAAACCGTGCCATAGCCCCGACAATTCTGACGCGTTAGTTATCTAGAAGTACGTGCAAGTAGGAGTGCTACCCACGTGAAATTTAAGCATTTCGTAGACAAGCCATACAAGGTAGGGGTTTCTACCCGATTATTTTATTATATATGGCTTAGACCCTAGTCGGGGGTATAGTCTATACCTTGATCAGATAATAAGTGAAATGTAGTTTTAAGGTTATAAATAAAACATTATTCTTTATTATAAAGATATATCTTATGGATGAAGAAATGGAATATACATACGTTTCTTCATGATAAAGAAATGCAGTATATAAATGTTTTATAAAATGAAATGAATATCAAGGTAAAGGTTATGCAAATAGACTTAAGGTCTATAGCTAGATTGTAGATCTAGTTATTTATAAAATGTTATTCTCGTACTATAGGTCCGAGATAAAGATCAGGCAATTATCAGTAAGACACATTGATTATAAGGTGAATACGTCCAAACCTTTTTATAGTGTGAAATGTTTTATGACGTAAATACGTCTATGTACTTACTCTTAAAACTATGGACTGTTATCCATATGTAAAAGAGTTATGAAAATAATTACATAAGGGTTGGTTCAAATCCTCTAAAACGTTTTGGTACAAGGTAGTACTAAACACTCAGGCTAAAATACACATGTGTCTGGATCCTTACATATATGTACTGTAGTGGGCACACTACAGACATATTGACCATGAGGCAAGTGACTGTCTCTAAGGCGAGTGAAGTCCAATTATATGGTTTGTGCATATGTCTAGTTCCGATGAGATGGGATTGAGACCCACTGAGTCGTTGAACACTATTGGTGTTGTGTCATTACGAATTGTAAAAATGTTTTATTGAGTCAGCGTATTCACCAGCATATAGCTGACGTATTTTCAAATTGTTTTCAGGTAACCAAGAATAAGATATATAGAAGGATATGCCAGTGGAGATAGAAGATCACTAGGCATAGAATGTAGCTGGTGGCTCAACTAATTTTGTAATGATGCATATATATTAAACTTGTTTTTAACAAGTAATTTTGTAAAAAAAACAAGGGTATTTAATTCCCTATGTTATGAAAGTAAATATTTTAAATTAACATTTTCCGCTGCAAACTTTGATAAATTGACAAAAGTGGTAACAACTGTGAGTCACATGCCTAGGCTCGAAGGAGGGGTGTGACATTGTCCCATGCATCAAACAGAACATACTCGAAAAAAAATAACACATAAAAAAACATACTACACAATATATATGAAACTCATACGTACACCATACACTTTATGAATGTATGTATTTACATAATTACATAGGCACGTTGATGTGCTAAAAGTAGTCTAATAAAATCACGCTAATCCAGACACTAAGTAATAAATTCTAGACTCTTAACTAAAACTATTAACCGGCAAGTGAACCGATCGACTCTAGTACAGTTAAGTAAGTCCGGATATCGAACCCAAAAGACTCTTTAAATTACGTAAACTAGCTAAATTAGACTCAACTACAGACACGACTATTTATTTGTTTAAAGGGGGGGTATTTAAAATACTAATTTAAAACTAATTAAGATAAACAAGTAAAATAAATGAAAACACAAGTTTGATTAAATTAGATGACGATGAGAAAACTACCTAGGCTAGAATCTCCTAATTTCAGTTATGAATTAACGGGAAAATAAAATATTTAGTTATGGATTGGGATTGTAAAATAGACACTTAAGAGAAAACCCGAGCAGGACCCCTGACCCTTCTCAAGAGACACCTATGGGTTTCTAATAAGTTTTAGCGCACACCAGTATTAAAAATCAAGTTCCCTTACGGTCACCTAATTAATTATGACTTAGTTCCTTTATACGAAATCCTACCTTACAGCGCGGAAATCAAAGGCAGTTTAATATATTTAATTGATTCAATAGACAATAATAAATAATCAAACCTAAACGGACTCCTTACGAGGAACTAAATCTAGCAAGATTAAATAATAAAGATCTATCAATAACCTAGCACCTTACAGTTATTTAGGTTAGCAGCACACTTAGGTTTAATTAATTAATAATTATTATTCCTATGATCTAATCGTGAATCAATCATAAAATAGTTAAAAACACAAAGTAGATGACCTAATAGCAACCTATCATAATGACAAACAATAATCAAGGCAACTATGGAATAATAACAATTAATCAAACAATCCTAAGCATCCATATGCATCAATTTAATATAATTAAACCTTTTACTAAATCATAAACCATAACGATAAATAAATCCCAAATCAAAACACAACGTCAAAATAGGTTCATCATAAGTCTAGACAGTCTACAATGTTTAGCCTAACATCATAATATCAAACAAGACAATGATAAACGAAATCATGGGCGAAAATAAATAAGAACAGAAGATTAAAGGCGATAAAACCCGGAGTCTTCGTCCTTGAATAATAAGCACGTCGTCGGCTGATTCGTAGCCTTCAAACCCTCGAAAATATCCTTTCTTGAGCTCCCAAATTCGTCCAAAACCCTAAAAATCGTGGAAGATTCTGGAAGTGAAGCCCATCGCCATGTAAATAATATCAGCCCATATGATATTTCAATTCTTAACTGTGCCTAATTATATAGACAAAAATAGAATAAGTAGTATATCTTCATTGGTTTTATGATTAAATCACTGTGGGAAACAATTAGAAATATTACAATATTATTTGTTTCCTTATTTTATTAATTTTCTTTGAAAACTCATGAGATCTTTACCAACATTACAACTTGATTAATTATTATTCAAATTATTTATTGTGATATGATAAAATTCATATTTAAACATATTGACCCGTTATCAATAACATAATTAAAATAAGAAGACTCACAATACATCGGACGCTTTCTGTACTGTTGAGAAGCTCGGGCCAAGAAGGCACGCAACTAGACTTAACTGGGGCCCGAAAAGGCCAGGTCCCCCAAACATTCTGGTTCTAACTGGAAGGGGTCGTTCGGTCTCACCCAATTTCCTGAAGCTAGCAAGCAACTTTGAATTTGCAAGTTTAATATCACTTGACTATCACCATAATAACAGGGTTCCAAAATGTTGTATATGTTTACGCCATCAATGGTCTGAATTTACAAGTGTAAATTCAGTATATATATATATATATATGTAAGGATATTGTCAACTTCTGTTCATAAAGACGCAATTTGACTTTTTAAGTGAAACGAATGAAAATCCTCAAGTCTGTACTATTTTAAGCTTTATGAAAAAAATTTACAAAGATTATCATGGATTTGAAACTTACAAGGAAAGCATTTTAAAATTAGAAACGTAAAAGATAAAATTTTTAATATATTTGACTTCGAAAGTCAAAGTTCCAACGTGCAACAATTTCCTAACCATATCAAATTTTATAACATTATATTACAAAGATCACTGTGGATGTTACAACTAACAATTTGTCAGATTTTACCTATGAATTAGAATCTTGAAAATAAAAGATTTAACCTTTAAAGATAATCCAACAGAGAGGAAATATATAGTGTTTGACTTTTTAAGTCAAACGGGCCCATTCTTAACTTCAAATGTGATACAAAAATCATACGACTCTCTATGGACCTTTTGTAACAATATTGATATGAAAATGTTTTAACTTGAAAAGTAACAGATTAAGTTAAAAGACCACAGAGGTTGAGTATATACTATGTGACTTTTTAAGTCTTCCAAATCTGATACAAAAATTATACAACTTTATTTGGAACTATATTGTTTAATTATTTCCAAACCATTTTTTTACCAAAGGAAAACAAGGATGACAAAATTGTAAATATACTAATATGAAATGTTGAAACTGGAAAGTAACAGATTTGACCTCAAAAGTCAAAGTTTACCTGATATAGATCTTCAAGAATGAGGCCCATCCCGTGTACAAACGGAACAAGTGCATTGCCATCAAACGTCTCATCCGCAATTCCATTTCCGACCATGCATCCCTATATTTTCGTAAGTTAAAGCTAAGGCGCATAATATTATATACACGTGCTTCTATTGTGTGAACTTGTAACAGTCAGATAATCATTCTACCTTAAAGTTTAGAGTTGGCTTCAATTTTCTCAAACTTGTGTTACGTCGGACTTAATAAGAGATGGTTTACCTCGCACCACTTCGAAAGATAATGTAGGGACATAAACTCCAGCATACGACTCGCCGGAACTCGGGAAGTATCTTAAACCACCAAAATAAAAAAACACAAAAATGTAAATACGTTTAATGAACAATAAGATTTAGTATTTAAAACTTTCAATGTTGGACTTATGGTGAAATGATAAAAAATATTTTCAAATACGGGTTTAAAAAGGGTAAATAACTAATTTTGCTTTAACAACCGGAATAAAACCGATTATCAAATACTTAGATAATCAGTTTTAAAACAAAAATCCACACATTAAAGATTATAAAAATAACATATAAAAATTTCGCCTTTAATTTGTTTTCTTTTATATTTGTTCCTATTTTATCAAGAATACCTCAAGGAGAAATTTGTTTGAGTCTAAAGCTGTTTGTGTGAGTCTTTGTTTACACGAGTAGATGTGTGCAAAAGAAAGACCTACAACAAGTGCAAAAAGATAGTTATTATATTAAAGGTAAGAATTTTAACAAGAAAATAAGATAGAAACATTAACACAAACATAAATAATATCTGATGAGTAACTAACCTGTTGGCCCCAATGTGTGCCATCTATTATGTCGACCTCACATTCAGCTAAGACAGGTTGAAAAGATCAGCGGCTTTATTGGTATTATTTTAAATCATTATTAGATCACTGGTTGTGGGTCAAAGAGGCAGCAAAGTGATATGGCGTGATAATGAAGCATTAATGCTGCACTTGGACGCTAAGGCCAGAGTGGTAAAATGCTTAAACAATGTAATGTCGGCGCCCAAATGCTTTAACAAGAAAATTGTGGGTTTTAAACCACAACCTAATGTTAAATGAGTGTGCTAAAGCCCCACCACCTAAATGACAATAACACAACGCTTTAACTTGACGTTTATAGTCCCACCACAGCAAGTAGCCTTAGCTCTTATCAAAACATATGTTTATGATTATTAATTAAGAGGTATAAAAACTTAATGTTCAAAGAATAAAAAATATAAATAACTTTGACCAGTAGTTTACAGTTTACACAAAGTTTCAAAGTACCAAAAAACCTTAAAAACTGTCAATAATCAAACCCAACCATGAAAGTACACCTTCGAATCTCAATCCGACCAACTCTAAATGGTTTATGCATGTTAAATGTTAATGAAACACCCTACATCCCAAAAACATGGTAACCAAATCTACAACACTTGGTGCCTAAATCATCAACAGTTAACATTAACACCCTCGTGGTTGCACTAATCATTTAAATAAAAATAATGAAAACTTATCAATTAACCGCATAAAAAATAGCAAAAAAATTCTAAAGGAAAACATAACAATTTGATATCAATATCCTAATAATATGATTTATGTTAGCCTGACTTCAACCCAAAATCTCCGGCCGGAACAACTAAACTAACACTTATTCCTGACCGTGACTCCAAGCTCTCCGGCCACAATCAAAGTAGTGGCCATGTCAATAAACATCCCATGCTCCACCACACCCGCAAGCCTCAAAATACTATCCCCAGCCGCCCTCAAATCCCCAATACTCTTCTTAAAATACAAATCAATTATATAATTCCCGTTATCCGTCACATACGCCTTCCCATTTTCCCCTAAAACCCGCAGCTTCGCAACACACCGGGCTTCCTTGAACAAAATTTGAAGCTTAGACGCCGTAAATTTCCAGCAAAACGGCACGATTTCGACCGGCATCGCTAACCCGCTTCCGCCTATATAATCCACAAGCTTAGACTCGTCTACGATGACTACAAACTTTTTACAACACCCCTCAATCATTTTCTCCCGGAGCAACGACCCGCCCCGGCCCTTGACCAGATTCATATCCGGGTCGACTTCATCGGCACCATCGATGGCTAAATCGATTACCGGGTGGGTGTCGATATCCGAAAGGGGTATCCCTAAGGACAAAGCCTGCTGGTGGGTTTGGGTGGATGTGGGGATTCCAATGACGTTGGCGAGTTTGCCTTGGCGGAGAAGCTCTCCGATGCGGTCAATCGCGTGTTTGGCGGTGGAGCCGGTGCCGAGGCCGAGGACCATGCCGGACTCCACGAACTCGACGGCTTTGTAGGCGGCGATTTTCTTGAGGTCGTCTTGGGTGAGGATGAGTTGCGGCGGCTGTGACATTACGGCGGCGGGGTTTTTGGATCCGATGTAGGCTAGAGCCATGTGGGTTGTTGTGGATAATGTGTTTGGGGGTGAGGATTGAAGGTGTGGGTTTTGAAGATATAGAGTTGGAAATGGGAAGAGAGAAAGTGGTGCGGATTTGGAGTTAGGGTGGTGGGGGTTATTTATAAGGGTGTGGTGGGGAAGATACCACGAAGGTCCGGTTCGGGTTGATTTTGGTTTAATGGTGAAATGGTGGATTGGTGGGTATGGCTATGCCTATACATTAATGGTAATTTGATATGCCCGTATGACATGTACACGGACTTCTTGAAAGTTGAAAGATAAAAAGATAAGGTGTTTTATGGGATGTATATGATACAGGCTATTTGGAGTTAATTGTAATTTTGGTCTATGTGTAAGGAGGTGGTAATATGAGTGGGTTAAGTTAGATTTGGGTGATGGGTTTGGGTCAGGATGGATTTTTAAAATAGAGGGTTAGGATGGGTATAGGTCAAGATGGGTAAAGTTAATCCATCTTGACCCAAGTAAAAGTTAAAATACAAAGAGTTTCAAAAACCCCTCGAAAAAATATTCAAAAAATTTAATAAAAAATTAATAACTCAAAATATAAATCAAAAACACAAAATGTAAAATAACTAAAATGTCATCGCCGTTGTCCTCAATTCATTAAAAAAAAAAACCCGGTTTTGTCTCGGTTTAGGCTCGGGGTTTTTTTTCGGTTCATTTTTATTTTTTTTTTCATTTTAGTATCTATTTGGTTTCAATGTTTTCGGTTTTTGTTCGGTTTCGATTTCTCAGTTTCATTCGGTTTAGGATGGATATAGGTCAAGATGGGTAAAGTTAACCCTCTTAAACTAAGTAAAGGTTAAAATACAAAGGATTCGAAAACCCCTCAAAAAAATATTTAAAAAAATTAATAAAAAAAAATAGCTCAAAATATAAATCGAAAACGCAAAAAGTAAAATAACTAAAATGTTTCCCCTGTCTTCCTCGTTCATAAAAAAAAACTCGGTTTTGTCTCGGTTCAGGTTCGGTTTTTTCAGTTTTTTTTTTCGCTTCGGTTTTGCTTTTTTTCATATCGGTCGGTTTCGGTCTATGTTCGGTTTCAACGATTTCAGATTCGATTTCTCGGTTTCTATTCGGTTCAGTGGGTTTTGTTTAAAATAAAATTGGATAAAACTTGTTTTATTCCATTCTAACCCATAAACAAACTCATTCTAACCCATAAACAAAAGTCACTAGCATTTTCCCAACCCATCTTGACCTTCTTGCAAAATTCTTTTGATCCATCATGACCCATCTCAATTTTAAAAGTTATTCAAATTGACCCAAAACAACCCAAATGGGTTTGTTTTGCCACCCTTACGTAAAACTCTAAACGCAGGTTGTAATCCCTGGTGGCATTTGTAATTATGGGCCCTATGGTGCCACTGTCAAGTCACAACGTTAGTGCTTCTGTAAAAAGACACTAATACCCTTACAATTTACAACCTTATGGTTTTTAAATAAATGCAAATTGGATCCTTGTTTTGTTTAAAAGATATCCCTCAAAAAGTAACATCAAAGCCGTCCACAATAGGTTTCGAACCCGGGTCTAGCCATACTAAATAAAACACAGTGGATTTCGAACCCAGGTTCCCCTCAACAAACTCGGCGGTGTGGTCATCCCACCAGTCTTATGATCTGTTTTTCACCCATAGCCGACGGTGTGGTCCGTCAGTGGTGGTGGTGGCGGCGGCTAGGTTTAGATTGTACCCGGAGGTCGTGAAGTTAAAGTTGCAGGTTTGTTTGATTGATGCGATTAGGAAGACAACGGGGTTGGGTGGGGTGAGGGTTAATTATTATTATTATTATTATTATTATTGTCATTATGTGCGAAAATACTGATTTACCCTTCATTTAGCAGAGTTCATTAATGGGGATTTAACGAAAAACCTAAACTGCAACAAAAGTGCTACCATTGGGCCCATAACTGCAAAAATGTCACAACAGGGTTATAACCTGCGTTTGGGGTTCCACCATAGAGACCAAAATTGCAATTAACTCGGCTATTTGAAAGGTTAGAAAAGAGTTAGTATTTTGGAGCAATTTAATAGAATAATAACCAAGTTTAAAAGTGTTTTAATTATGTCACTCAAGTTTGAAAAGTGTTCTAATTAAGTTACTCAACTTTCGTATTTTATTAAATTAAAGGTTTTAATATGTTTTTTTATTATTTTTCTTTTTTGTTTCACATTGGAAATCTTTTTATCTTTTTTATGCTAGCGTTGAGTGGCGACATGAATTTTGTTTTTTATTTTTAAATTATGCTAGCGTTGAGTGGCGACATGAATTTTGTTTTTTATTTTTAAATTTAATATAATTAGCGGCTTTTTTTAATTTTTAAATTTAACTACATATATTGCAAATCCCTACCCCTACAGCTTATCCTCCATTGTTTTCTTAACGCACAAAAAATCAGTGAGGCTCGATTTGAAAATTTAGTGACCCTATTTGGAGAAATTTTGCATGAGTGATCTAATTGTAACATTTTTGAAAGTTGGTTACTATTTTATGGCATTTTCCCTTAGTATTTTCTTGTGGAATGTGGCGGGGGAAATTAAATTTCTTGTCTCACTGTCTATGTGATAGTAACGTGGCATTACCTTTTTTTTATTATTAACTAACCTCTTCATACCACTTAAGGGTTGTTTGTTTCCCACTTAATGAGACCATTTAGACCTATATATCTGATTTGCTCATATGCAATGATTTTATCTTTGCATTCAGAGCGTTTGGCTTGTATAATAAACACATCTAAATGATTTTTTGAACCTCTGATTCATTAAGCGAAGAATTAAATCTGAATGACACATAGACCTAATTACCCTTCCTTGTCCCAGCAACTTCAGTCATTTGGATACCACTGCTTCATCTTCCCACCTATCATCAACCACAAAATGCTCACAAACACTGCTTCACCACCAATGTTAAGGTTCGTCATTCATTCATTGAAGACCCAACCAACGATTAAGGTGATTTTATTGTAATTTGTTGTTCAATTTCTATGTCTTTCAGCTTCGACTTATGGTTGAGAATCGATTTTGTTAAATTTTTAGTATTTTCCATTTTGGGATTTAGGGTTCATACATTGGTTTCAATTGGGTTGTCAATTTCATTTTTTTATTTTCTACTGGAACACGAAAAAGGTCCAATTGAATTTGCAATTATGATAGGTTTGATTACTGTTTATGAGTTTAGGGACCTTCAATTTGATTTAGTTAACAAGAACATAAATACCATGAACCCTGGACTGATAATTGAACCCATCATCAACACCTGCCTAAAATTGATGAATCGTTTGGTCTGTGCTTTGTTCTTTATCTGCTATGCATGTATACTATTTGTGTGCTTATATTTTATAACGTGGATTAATCAGATTGATAGGATTCATAATTGTTAGAGATTAGGGCTTTAATTATGTTTTTCATCAAAATGGTGAAATAAAGTAGGACTGGTTATGTATATTGGTGTTTGTGTTTATATTAAGGGGTAGGTTTGGTTTCGCAGTCGATGCTTATAGAAGTTTTCAGTCGACCGGTTTCAAAGTTTTCAAACCATGGCGAACAGTTTGGTTTACGGTTTATACCAAAAGTTTACCATTTTATTTAACTCCTTGTTCCAGTTTTTTCACACAATCTCCTATTTTCAGGTATAAGCACGTTTTTCACTGCTGTTTTTAATCGGGCTTCCTGCAATTTTTTTTAATCAAACTCTATTTTTGGCATAAAAAGTTCAATATATAAGGATTATAAATTTACATAGATATAAAAAATCGAACAAAAGAATTGAAAAAAAAAATCGAACAAAAGAGGAGATTTGTCGACCATCAAAAGTGGCGATGAGTGACACTTGCATTTTCCAAAATATTGAACGTTATTTGGATTGGGACCACTGAGAAAGCAAGGCTCGTGCTTTGGTTGCTTTTGTCCTTTTCCGCACAAATTCTCTATTTATTTTATTATCTTTTACAAAGCTTTTAAATTCAGCGTATCCATTCTTAACGTATTTAGTTTTTAATATTTTTATTTTTTTGTCGTTAGGGTCAAGAAAGAAAAAGGTTTTGATTATTATATAAATTTTATTAAAAAACTGATTGTATTCAAAATAAATAAAATAATTTTTAGTATCGTAAATTACATGGAGTGCTATGTATCTACATTGTAATGAACCGAACCGATACTGACTGAACAACATATACCAGTGTCGATATTATCGATATTCTAATTTTTGGTTTTTGATCGACGTAAAATTTATGTTGACATGTAGTGAGCATATCAAGATTTTATCCTCTAGGTTACGAGATACAACTTTTGTGTAGTTCTAATAACTAGCCGCTTCGGTTCTTGGACTCAACAAGAAGTTCATCTTGTTGAAACTGTTCATTTAATTAGGTGAATAAACAAACGTAAGATAGCAAGCATAAAATATTTAATTTAATCTTTCGAGTTTTCATAGACAATTTTATAAATGACTATTATGGGTAGAAATTTCAAGGATCATGACAGACAGAGTCCCCAAGAGAATCCTCACAGAGCATTAGGACCACAGACAGACATGATCCTCGGTAAGTATTATTATTAACTAACATTATCCTTTAACCATTTATTTGGTCTTGCAGGCAATAGTTAGCAATTAATGTCCCGCTAAAGACTTGGTCAAACCATTAAGGACAAGAGACATTGGAGGCTGTTACAACATAGTTAAGACAAAGATATGCAATCTGTAACGTTTCCAAGATCCTCGCCAGTATAATTAATGCTCATTATTGCTGATTTTAATCATTGTAACTATAAATAGAAGTGGCCTTGATCGCATAAGACACATACACACACCCGAACACACTTACTCATACTCATAGCAGCAATCATAGCAACTTCCAACACTTGTAATCACCATTTTACTTAATATAATTGAGGCAGTGGGATAATTTTCCCTTCCCGAGGTTTTTTTGCCAGAGATCCTCTAAGGATCAAGGGTTTTTCCTCGCTAAATCGTTATGTCACATGCATCATTTACTTATCTTGTCAACTACATATTTAAGCATCCTACCTCACATACAAAGTTTGGTTACTTGATTATCCTTGTGTAATTTTTGACCAAAAGACATCTAGACATTAGTACATAAGTACGACGACGTTTATTTGTTCGGGTACTCAGATAGATGTTGCATATATTAGCCCTTATTATTCAACCAAGAGCTATTATTCATTAAGCTTGTATAGTTGTATTTAAACTTTAGAGATCACCTGTGTAACATTCTCTACAAGAGTATCACTACAACTTCCCTCTAAATAGGTAGATATCACACTCAAGTTCTTTATTACAAGACTAGGTTATTAATTCGTATACTATACGGGTGAAAATTAGTAAAATTCTCAAGTAACATATATGTTTATTTATTTAAAGATATACAAAAATTTGTATTAATATGAACAGATAAATTTATATATATATATATATATAGGATTTGGTTAATTTAAGAAGTGTTTCTTAGAGCGAGAAGTGCGAGAAGAGATTATAACCAATCACATGATTTTTTTTTAATTTCTTATTCTTTAAATTAAAGGGTATGTTAGTAAAATATAAAATGTTTTGTTTTGTAACTCATACTCATTAATGGTTTAATTAATGTTAAGTTATTAACAAATGATAAGTTATTATTATTATTATTATTTATTTATTTCATCTAAAATTTGAACAATTAAAATCCATTTGATCTAAAATCATTTTATTCTAACACATGGCTAATTGATTTTTTTCATTTGATATCTAATATAAAGTGTTTTTTTTTATTTTTTGTTTGATTTTAATCAACTAATGTAGTGTAGGCTTATTTTATGTAATGTAGATAAAGTTACGTAATCTAGTGTATGCACACTTTTCAAATTTTGTATAGTCATAACTAATGTAGTGTAGACATATCATATATAGTCTTGGAAAAACTAATATAATGTAGGCTTACTTTCAAATGTTGTGTAGTCATAACTAATGTTGTGTAGATATATCAAATGTAGTGTAGGCAAAACTAATATAGGGTAGGCACACTTTAAAGTGTTATATAGTCAATACTAATGTGGTGTAGAAATATCATATGTAGTGTAGGCAAAACTGATGTAGCGTAGGCTCGCTTTCAAATGTAGTGTAGGCACACTTTCAAGTGTCGTATAATCATAACTAATGTAATGTAGATATATATAGTGTTGTGTAGGCAAAACTAATGTAGTGTAGTGTAGGCACACTTTCAAATGTTATGTAGTCATAACTAATGTATTTTGGACATATTTAATGTAGTGTAGGGACACTTTCAAATGTTGTGTTGTCATAACTAATGTCGTTTAGAAATATCTAATGTAGTGTAGGTAAAACTAATCTCGTGTAGTCACTTGAGACAAGTTGGAGTATGTTTTTATGTATCATGTATATGTATTAAACTAATATTAATCATCTTATGAGCATTAATTATGCTAGAAAAAATAACCGACGAATTCATTAATGCCTGGTTTAATTAGGCCAACACCATAAAAGACATGAATACCCTTTTTAATTAAAAATATGTCATAAATATGTGTCTTTATTTACGATAATGTCATTTCTATTGTTGACCATTGATTAAACACAATCAATGGTCTAGATTTATTTCTCGCACTTTTCTCTATAATATCACTTCTCGCATGATCCATCCCCTATATATATATATATATATATATATATATATATAAGTAAAATCAGTCTCTAAGTAATCATAATTTTGAAGGAATAATTAATTTATATTATTAATATAACTATTAGTAAATCAGATCTTATTACACTATAAATAATGTATTTCATAAATAGTTAATAAAAAAGAAAAGTGGTTAAGATAAATTTATATATATATATATATATAGGGTTAGGTTAAAATAAAAACTCACTTGAGTTGTGAAAACTCTAGAAACTCATTCTCAACCACATGTTTTTAAGTAAAGATTAAATCTTGTGGTTCACAATTAAAGTTAATAAAAAATGTAAAAGTTTATTTACATTTTCTTTCTCTTGAAAACATATATATAAATTACTAAAAAATGTAAAAAAAATAGCAAAACATTTTTTTTATGTTTTCGATGTTTTGTATTAAATGTAACAACATATATTACATGTAACAAAAAAAACGATGTTACATAAGGTTTTCATGGGTTTTCTCAACTCAAGAGGGTTTTCAAACTATACTTCTCCATTTGTGTGTGTATGTGTGTGTGTGTATAAGTAAAATCAGTCTCTAAGTAATAATATATATCTATAATATATATAAACGAAAACCTTAAAATCCTACGTGTCGCGATGTGGTCGTTCCCCTCTTTTTATGGAAGCCACCAGTTTGCTTAATTTTTAAATGGAGACCTCTCATTGATTTAACCCAAATTCATAGGTATGGGTCTTACCAAAACCATATAGCTCTTAAGCAGGTTATCACATCTCATTAAAATAAAAATTAATCTTACCAATTATTTGATATGAAAATCCTATAAAATAGGGATATACTAAAATTTAATGTCCAATTTAAAAAGAAAAAGATATTATTTATAATTAATAAATAATTTTATAGTAAAAAAACATAAGCGTGTCATGGGTCACCAAATCCAGATAGCTTTCAAATGGGTTATAACATATCATTTATTTATGAAACTCTTTAATCATCAAACCCTAAGTGTATTATTAACTTCATTACAATAAAGAAAATTACAATCCAAAAAATAAATATTATAAAACGAAAAATGTAAAACAACAATTCTCTCAAGCTATCAGATTGTTTTATTTGTAAATGAAGGTTTCTCACGCATTTGACTTGAATTCACGGGTAAATGTCTCACAAAACCCAGATAGCTCTTAAACATGTTATAACATCTCATTATATTAAAAATTAATCTCATAAAATATTTGATATGAAAATCCTATAAAATAGGGATATACTAAAAATTAATATCCTATTTTATTTTAAAAAATATTATTTATAATTAGAAATAATTTTATAATAAAGAAAATAAGCGGGTAATGAGTATCACCAACCCCAGATAGCTTTTAAACCGGATTATAACATATAATTTATTTGTGAAACCATTTTATCATCAAATCTCAAGTATATTAATTATTAACTTTCTTACAATAAATAAAATTAAAATCCAAATATATATATATAAATATTAAAAACGAATAATGTAAAACAACCCCCGTAATACGGGGGATAAAATCTAGTATATATATATATATACATATATAAGTAAAATCAGTCTCTAAGTAATCATAATTTTGAAGGAATGATTAATTTATATTATTAATATAACTATTAGTAAAATCAGATCTTATTACACAATAAATAATGTATTTCATAAATAGTTAATGAAAAAGAAAAGTGGTTCATAATTTGAAAATAATACTAATAGAGTATAAAAAAACAAGTCGTCATCTTCATTCAAACCCCATAACTGATCCCAAACTGAATGACCAAAATTTGATTTTTTTTGTGCCATAATATTTATTAGAAAAAAATAAACTTAGGGTTTTGATTCATAATAAAGAGATAAGTATATGGATGGTTTAAATACCTTGACTGATACATGATTCAAATAACGATAGCAGGGGGGAGCTAAATACAAAATAAAAAATGGTTGGGTGAAGGGAAGCATCTGTCAATTGGGGTGTGTGCTTGAAAAAGAGGATAAGTCGATATTTAAAAGAATCTAAAGAAAACATGTGTTTTAAGGCTAATAATGACAATTATTAATCAGTTTCATAAGTTATTTAAATTTTTTTATGCTGAATCGGCAATTTAGTTCATTCAAATTTAAATTTAAATGAACGCAATAATTAATATAATTATTCATACAATTCAACTTTTTTTAATTATCTATAAATCGTAGCCGCCTTATGTTTTAACTTCACTTAAATTTTCATTTAGTGATACAAATCACTTACTCTATAACAATCATCCAATATTACGAATAATTTTCAGAATACAAAAATTATTGAATTTAACATAATTAAATTGTTAAATTTGAAAAGCACATTTTCTAATTATTAGCTTATTTCACTATTTATTAGGATTCGAAAAACATAATGATTTAAACCGTTATTAACAATCTATAGATTATATTATTACGTTATAAGCACAAGTTTAAATAGCCTCTCATAAAAAAATATTAAGTTTACAAAATTTGAAAAAAAGGTTTCACTATCTAAATATTCGTATAAAAACATTAAATTTTAGGGTATTCCAAAAATCAGAACGGGTCAGGTTTCGGGTGCAAAAATTGACGAATGTCACACTTTACAAAATCATACAATAAGAACATGAATTATCAATTTTATCAATTATCTTGTATAACTAACAAACGGGTCATGAAATATTGAGATTAAATGGGTCATGGGTTATAAGATATACTAAAGGGATGCATTAATAGCCATATGATATAAGCTTGCATTCAATATGAATTTAAAATTATTTAAATATGAATAAAATCTACGAGGGTTTGATATTTTATTTTATTTTTTGAAATTATTTAATTGTGTAGAAAATCAAAGAAGTGCTTGTTATATATGAAAACAATATGGTTGGACTAATAAGAAGATGCCATGTGTATAAAAACTCTATTATTTAATAGTATAGTTAGATGGAAACTATCAACACTAATATATTACCTTTATCTTATATTTATCTTATATGTGTTTAAATACATTTATAACATGAAAATAGTATAATTCCTAAACCCGGGTCATGTTATTAATGTTCATATATTATTAATGTATGGCGAAATATTGAATGCAAATAGTATAACTCCTAAACCCGGTTCATGTTATTTTAGTGAAATAATAATATATTTGTTACATCTATAATCTATCTATAATATATATAAACGAAAACCCAAAAATCCTGTGTCGCGATGTGGTCGCTCCCCCCATTTTATGAAAGCCATCAGATTTCTTGATTTTTAAATAAAGGCCTCTTATTGATTTAACCCAAATTCATGGGTATGGGTCTTACCAAAACCATATAGCTCTTAAATGGGTTATAACATCTCATTAAATTAAAAATTAATCATACCAATTATTTGATATGAAAATCCTACAAAATAAGAATATGCTAAAATTTAATGTCCAATTTAAAAAGAAAAAGATATTATTTATAATTAATAAACAATTTTATAGTAAAAACATAAGCGGGTCATGGGTCACTAAATCCAGATAGCTTTTAAACGAGTTATAACATATCATTTATTTATGAAACACATTCATCATCAAACCCTAAGTATATTATTAACTTTCTTATAATAAAGAAAATTAAAATCCAAAAAATAAATATTAAAAAACGAAAAATGTAAAACAACCGTTCTCTCAAACCATCAGATTACTTTATTTGTAAATGAAGGTTTTTCACGCATTTGACCCGAATTCACGAGTAAAGGTCTCACCAAACCCAGATAGCTCTTAAACGGGTTATAACATCTCATTATATTAAAAAATAATCACATCAAATATTTGATATGAAAATCCTATATAATAGGAATATACTAAAAATTAATATCATATTTTATTTTAAAAAATGATATTATTTATAATTAAGAAACAATTTTATAATAAAGAAAATAAATGGGTAATGGGTATCACTAAACCCATATAGCTTTTAAACCGGATTATAACATATCATTTATTTGTGAAACCATTTCATCATCAAACCTCAAGTATATTAATTATTAACTTTCTTACAATAAATAAAATTAAAATACAAATTTACATATATAAACGAATAACGTAAAACAACCCCGTAATACGGGGGATAAAATCTAATAGTATATAAAAAAAGAAAATATCTCCTATTCATGATAAAGAATGAAGAAACGTGGATCGACTCACTGGTAGACGATCTACTTTCCTCGGGTGTGATTATGCTTCTTCACCGATGGTTTTCTTGGATCTGGGCTCTTCCACCTACAAAATGAACAGCACCGTCAACTTACCCCTCAGAAAGGGACAGAAGGGTCCTCTTTGGGGTAACCCTCCGGTGTGAGAATAAGTGTTTGTAGGAGAAGATAATGTTATGAGAGTAAGGAAATCTGGAGAATATTGCTTAATAGCTGAATACTCTGTGATTGGATGTGATTGTGTATGTTACTGGCTGTAACTGTCTGTGATTGAATGTAATTGAATGTGTTATAATGATCCCTCCTTGTGGAGTTGATGCTGTATTTATAGTGCTAGGGTTTCCACTGATTGGGCTCAGCCTTGTTGGCCTCCTCCAATTGATTTGCGCCACGTGTCCTTGGGGACACCTGGTGCTTTCTCATTGGTTATAACCACGTGGTAGCACATGAGTTTTGCTGAGTTGTCCACCTTTCATTGGCAGCTGTCAACATCAGCATATTCTTATTCCTTAAAAAGATACCTTCTGGAAGGTTGTCTGACGTGCACAATCAAGGTTGCCCTAATCCTGATTTGGATAAGGACGAGGTTGATCATGTGCATGTGTGATATGCGCCTATCCTGAGGATGCGCGAAGTCTTCTCTTTATTCTCACGCGCAGATGTTTCATGCGCAAATGTGATATGCACGAGCATGTGATATGCGCCGCGCGCGGATGCGCCACGCGCAAATGTGATATGCGTGAGCATATGTGATGCGTGAGCATATGTGGTGCCTGAGCATGTGTGATGCCTGAGCATGTGTGATGCCTGAGCATATGTGATGCATGAGCATATGTGATGCGTGAGCATCTGTGATGCCTGAGCATATGTGATATGCGCCATGCGCATAGGTTTTGGCTTTGCGCCTTCATAATGTCTTGATTTCAAGCCTCTTGTCTATATCTTGTGGGTTGACCCGCCTCGCTCGGTGTTGAGGCGGGTACATACCTCTTCAAGCCCCCCCAGTCTAATGTGTGTCTTGTCTCGCGCGAGCGAGGTAAGATAGATGTTAGACTAAATAGTTTGCTCGTTTAGTAGGGGTTTTGTCTTTTTCTTCTTATTATTCATCGTTGCGCGAAATTCTATCCTTTTAGTTGAAAACGAATCGTCCCTGTACGTGGTTGGTTGTTGCTGACATGCGTCAGTGATGGAGACGTGTCAGACCTTTCGTGTGCTCGAGGTGCTACAGTTGCCTTTCGTGTCCCCTCAAATAGTGTCAGGGACACGTGTCGCGCTCGCGTTGGTCCGTACCTGCGAGTGGTGGCGCGTGAACTCTGGTGGCAGCTGTATCGTTTCTTTTCGTGTCCCCTCACACAGTTGTCAGGGACACGTGTCGCGCTCGCGTTGGCTTACACCTGCGAGTGAGGGCGCGTGAAGTCCGATCAGCACCAATTTTTCTCTCTCCTGGGCCTATGAAAGCCAGCCCTTAGAGTTTTTTATCCTTCATCTTCTTGTTTATTATTCAGAGCTCTTTTCTTTCTTTCCTTGTCTTCCGATTACCTTTGCTCTGCTTCCAAATATCTGTTCTTCAGAAGCAACCTTTGTTCGTTGTCACAGTTGTATGTCTGATAGCTCAGACAACACAATCTCCCCCATCCATTGCCGTAGAAAATCGTTAGTAATGTCTACATTGAAGAAGACCGGCAAGGGGAAGAAGGCTGCTGAGGCCTCATCGGAGGAGGTAGGGAGGACCAAGGCCGTGAAGAGGTGGAATGAAATCCCCTGCAAACTGAGGCAGGCTGATCTTGATAGCCTTATCGCCTCTCAGGGTTTCCTCCCTGTGTTTGGCTGCATGTTGCCTGGGGCCGGGCAAACGGCGGCGGACCCGCCTACCGGCTATATATCCCTTTATAGCCATTTTTTCACCCACTGCAACCTTCGTCTCCCGATGACAAGGTTTGTGGGTGCACTGCTTAAGTTTTATGGGATTCATATATCCCAAGTCCATCCGTTTGGACTTGTGCGCATGACTCACTTTGAGTTCATGTGCAAATCCCAGCGCGAGGAGCCCACCCCTCGGCGCTTTCAGTTTTTTTATAAGCCCAAGATCCAAGATTCTTGGTTCTCCTTTATTCCTCGCAGTCAGAAGGTCAAATGCTCCACTGTTTCATTCAAGAGCCTTCATGACTGGTCTGAGAGGTTTTTTTTATATAAGGGCTGGTGTGATCCCTATCCGTATGACCATGCGCTCGATCTTTTCTGCGCCTGCGGATGTGGGTGTCCTCAAGAACCCAACTGGCGCCTGGGTTAATAAGTTGACCGCTGAACCATCCCCCGCCAAGAACATTTGTGAGGAGGCGCTGGTGGGGGTTGGTATGAGCAGGAGGTGGGCGGACAGCGCGACTGAGCCCGTTATCCAAGTCGACGGCTTGTGTAAGTTTATCTCATTGCTTTACTTCTGCGCGAATATAATTCTTTTTGCTGATATCATTTGACTTGTTTTGTGCAGTCACCAAGGAATATATCCACGCCGCATATGATGAGCATATGGAGGGTGGCTCCGTCGCGCTCGGCGCTGGGGAGGTTGGTTTCCCTGATCGCTTTGATGACATGTTCATCCCTGTTGATCTGGGATTTGTCTTCGACAGCGATGCGCCTGGTAAGCCTTTGTAGTTATGCATTTTCCCTTATAATACCAAATTTTGCTAACACTTCTGTTGCGTGTATTGTAGATGCACTCGAAAACTACGAGCTGGAGCTCGCGGAAGAGGAGGAGGAGGAGGAGGTGCCCCAACTAAAGCGTAAAGCTAAGGGGAAAACTGGCGCAGGGGCCAGTAAGAAACAGAAGAAAGATGTTGCCCCTGTTGTTCAGGATCCTCCTACTCGGGCGGGGGGATTTGGGAAAACCCGGGAGTTTACCACCAAGGTTTCCTTGTCTTCCCTGCCTCAAAAAGTGGGCAGACCTCCTGTCCACTTGAGGTATGGTGGCGCTACCTCCTCCCTTCGCGCTGCGGAAAAGGGAAGCGGTGTTGCTCCTTCGACAGGTATACTTTGCTTATCTTTTGCTTATCTTTTATGGTTCTATGAGCGCGATTCTGATAGAATTACTAATGAATCTTTGCTCACTCAAATGTTTGTAGAGCCGGCGACAGCGCAACAAGATGCCGAGGCTGCGCCGGAGGTCGCTTCGAAGTCCCCTATTTTACCCTCAAAGAAGGGTAGAATGGACTTCATGGCGATGTTTGCTTCGCGAACGGAGTTGCGCCAAGGTACGTATTGCGCTCTTTTTTTTCTGACTTTCTTTTAGATCAAGTCATGAACCATTTCTTGTTGTTGATTTTTTCATAGAAGCCGTAGCTGGCGTACAAGCTGCTGGCGGCACTCCTGGCGCCGGTGCCAGCGCCGTTGGCTCTGCTCCTGCTCCTGCAAGCGATGAATCTCCCCTCATTGGGATTACTAAGGAGCAGGAGGCCGTTTTGCACGCCGACCTGGCGGCGTCGAGACCTCCCTCACCTCCTCCTGCGCACAGCCCTCCTCGCGAGACCGATTTTGGCTCTAGGTCGCAGGAGAAAAGGCCTGTTTCCGAGGAGGAAGAGGAGTTTGAAGTTGAAGACTCCGACCGCGGTCGCGCCAGTCCTGCAGCGCCACGAGGCTTCGCGGCTGAGCCTTCTCGTGGGGCTGGCGCTGACTTTTCTGCTTCATCCCCGCAGGTATAGGTTCTTTTTTGCCCCGCTACACGGACTTCCATCTTAATGTTTTGATGACTTAGATAATTACTTTGTTTTTGCAGGAAACCGATCACATTTACCGCCCGAGATGGAATATTACTGAAGACAGCACATTTCAGTCAATGGGTGTGTGTGCGGAATTCTGGGCTCATGCTGTGCCTCCATCTGAAAGGAGGTTCCAGGAGGACCGCGCTCGCGACGACTTGCTCAACGATCATATGTTTGCTGGGTCGGCCTTCTTTGCTGCCTCCCAAGAGCTTCGCTATGATTACGTAAAAGTACGTGATGCTCTTGCGGAAGCCAAGCAAGAGGCTAAGGTGTCTGCTTGGCATCTTTCTGATGCTCGCGAGAGAGCTGAGAAGCTCCAAGCAGAGCCCAGTGAGAACCGAGCAAGTGCCAACAGCGCCTTCGTGAAGCGCGGTCATGAGCTTCAGGCTGCGCGGGAGAAGCTGCAGGCGGTGGAGGCGGACGCGGCCAAGTACGCGCGCAGAGCGCGCGACTTGGAGCTGGAGGCGGAGGCGCGTGACCAAGCTCTTGTCCAGTCTATCACTGAGAAATCATCACTGGAGAGTGAGGTTGCGCACCTGAAGAAGGAACTGGCGTCCGCGCAGGCCGAGAAGGATGAAGCCTTGGCGATGGCAGCGTCTAGCTAGGAAGCACTTGATTCTGCGCGGGCGGAAAAGGAAGAAGCCTTGGCGGCAGCAGCGTCCGACAAAGAGGAGCTAAAAAAGACTAAGGAAACTGTTGAGTTGTTAAACTCTCAGGTTCCTGCCCTCGAGACGACTGTTTCTTCTCTCGCGCAGGATCGCCACTGGCTAGTCTCACAGGGCATGACTCGTTGCGCTTATGCGATGAAATATTCAGACGAGTTTCAGGCCCTTGTGATGGATTGCAACGCTGCCGCGCGCTTGGTTGGTCGAGCTGAAGGGTTTAAGGATGGCTATGAATATGGTATGCTGAAGAAGAACCCATCCGAATACCCTTATCAGAGCGACGTTGCCTGCGCGGACATGGCCGCGATGGTAGAGAAGTATTTGAATACTCCCATTCCCATCCTTGGGCAGGTACTTTAACTTTAATGAGATTACTTTGATTTATTTTCCAAGTATTTTTGTACTCATATTTTTGCTTATGATTTGCAGATATCCGCGCTTGCTGACCAGCCCGACCTCGGCGCGCTAAAAAAATTACTTGACGAGTGCGAAGGGGCTGGTGGCGGCGATGATGGCGCGGGGAATGTTGCTCCTGCAAGCGGCTCTGGCGTGGCCAAAGGATCCGCTCCTGACACTGTTGTGATAGAAGACTCCATTCAAGATGAACAACTTGACTATGGTCAGTTTGGAGATGACGAGGAGCAGGCTGCGCCAGATGCCGAGGGCGATGATGAGAATGATGAAGAGGCTGATGTCAACGTGGAGACTTGAGAAGCCCTTCATGTTTTTTTTTTTATTTTTATTTGTAGTTTGTATCTCATCTTGTAAACTTCAACGCTTTGGAATGAAATTTTGTTTTTTCCTTCTTCGCATCTTGCGCATTCCCCATTCATCTCTTTATACTGCATGTTTGCTTGTTGAATATAAGATATGCTTGCACGTTGAAATAAGAACAAGGTTGTAAGGAAATTATTATACTTAATCCTTGTCATATTGTAAGTGATTTTGCCATATCTTGATTATGTTGACACGTGCCTTGGCGTTTTCATTATTCCTCTTTTGCGCGACGTTATCGCGCATTTATTATATGGAATTATGAGTTTTTAGCCTTTACGTGTCAATGTGTTACTCAGATATCCATTACAATTTTATGCGCGACCTCGACCTGAGACCTTAATAACTATGTTTTGGCATTTGCTTTGCCTTAGTTGTGTTTAGGTATTTTATGGTCAGGCTGCGCAGCATGCAGGATGGATGCTGTGAGTTATTTGAGCTAAGGCTCACATTATTGGGCTAAGGCCCTGAGCTAAGGCTCATAATTTTGGGCTAAGGCCCTGACGTTTTAGAGTTAAGACTCGTTAACGCGTTTGCGCATGTATGTTTTACTTCGTTTTATTTTGTTTTGATGTCAATACAATGTTGTCATATTGCTCAAAATTAATAAAGGGAAGTGTGAAACATGTATGCAAAAGGTAATAGAATTGGGCTAAGGCCCTGACGTTTTAGAGTTAAGACTCGTTAACGCGTTTGAGCTTGAAGCTCGCGCATGTATGTTTTACTTCGTTTTTATTTCGTTTTGATGTCAATACAATGTTGTCATATTGCTCAAAACTAATAAAGGGAAGTGTGAAACATGTATGCAAAAGGTAATAGAATCCACATTAAGAGAAGATAGCGCGTATCATTATTCATAATGGCTTAAAAAGCCTTGATTACAAACTTGACATTTTTACATGAAACATTTTCTAAGTTGTGCCGCGTTCCATGCTCGCGGGATCTTCTTTCCATTCAAATCTTTTAAAGCGTATGCGCCTTTTCCCAATTCTTCCGAGACTTGATAAGGTCCCTCCCAATTGGGGGACATTTTTCCCGGGGGTATCGCGCGGCTAGCTTCATTGTTTCGAAGGACAAAATCATTTTTCTTGAAGTGGCATTCTTTCACGCGCTGGTTGTAAAATTTTTCCAGTTTTTTCTTGTACTTGGCTTCACTGATGATAGCCGCCTCTCTGCGCCCTTCAAGTAAGTTGAGATCCAACCTCCTTTCGCGCTCGTTATCAATCTTGCTCATCATGAGCACTCTATGGGATGGGCATCCAATTTCTGCTGGAATCATTGCCTCTGTTCCATAGGTTAGGCTGAACGGGGATTCGCCATTGCTGGTTTTGCTTAATGTCCTGTGTGCCCACAGGACATTAGGTAGCTCTTCGACCCAAGAATGGGATTCTCCCTCCAACCTTTTCTTCAACCCATTTAACAAGCTTAGGTTTGCGCGTTCCACTTGTCCATTCTCCTGAGGGTGATAAACTGAAGTGAAAATTTGGTTGATGTGCAATTCCTTGAGCCAGCTGGATATCTTCTTGTCAGTGAATTGCTTGCCATTATCGCTCACAATTTCCATGGGCAAGCCAAAACGGCATATGATGTGGCTCCAGATAAACTGATTCATCACCTCGGCTGTGATTTTTGCTAGTGGCTTGGCTTCAACCCATTTTGTGAAATAGTCTATTGCCACTACCAAAAATTTTACTCGCCCAGGCGCTTGCGGTAGGGGACCCACAATATCGATTGCCCATTTGTGGAAAGGCCATGCGGAGGTTACTGGAATCAAGTTGTTCTTTGGCCGCATGGTGTTTGGCGCATAGCTCTGACATGCTTTGCATTTTTGGATCTCCTTTAGAGCGTCCAAGTACATGCCTGGCCAATAGTAACCTGCGCTCATTGCCTTGGCAACCACCATGCGCGGGCCAGCATGTATTCCACAGATTCCTTCGTGTATCTCTCTGATCACATAGCTTGCTTCCTCAGCATCTAGGCATTTCATGAGCGGCCCAAGATAAGAGCGTCGATATAATGTACCATCAAGCAGTTCATAGTTTTGCGACTTGTGTCTTATCTTCCTCGCCTGTGCACGATCGTCTGGTACTCTTCCCTCCTTCAAGAATTCCATTATTGGAGTTATCCATGATGAAGGGGTTGTATGAGTTACAAGGACAGACTTCGCTCCCACCGACGGGTTGCTCATTACTTCTACTCTGACATTTTTGCCAAAGTGATCGAAGCTGGTTGATGCCATCTTGCTCAGCGCGTCAGCAGATTTGTTTTCACTGCGCGGAATATGAATGATTCTGAAGCTGTCAAATTGCTCGATGAGCTTTTTCGCCTGCTCTAGGTATAGAGGCATGGTGTTCTCCTTGGCATCATAAAGGCCATTGACCTGTGCTGCTACCAAGTATGAATCAACATGGGCCTCCAGCTTTTTAACTCCGAATTTTTGCGCGATGCGCAGGCCAGCCAGCAGGGCTTCATACTCGGCCTCATTGTTGGTGCTTTTGAAGTCCAACCTGATGGCGTAAGTATATTCATGATTCTCTGGATCCACCAGTTTTAGGCCTGCGCCGGACCCTTCGTTGTTTGAAGCTCCGTCAGTGAACAATCTCCAAACATTTTCTTCATCATTGGCTCGCGGAGGGTCTACCTCGCGCTGAGCCTCTTCAATTTTTCCTTCGGGGACTTCTGCAATGAAATCAGCCAAGACTTGTCCCTTTATTGCTGGACGGGGCTTATAGGAGATTGTGTGCTCTCCTAATTCCAGCGCCCACTTTGTCAGCCTTCCTGAGAGCGCGGGGCGCCGCAAGACTTGCTGGATGTTGTAACCAGTCAGAACTTCAATGGGATGACCATTGAAATATCTATGAAGCTTGCGCGACGCGTGTGTTAGTGACAAAACTAACTTTTCCATGATGGAGTAGCGCGTCTCAGGATCTGTCAGCACCCGACTCACATAGTATATTGGCGTTTGGATTCCCTTGCGATCCACCAATAATACTGCGCCGATGGCGCGCTCTCCTGCTGATAGGTACAATGTCAAAGTTTCACCAGGAAGTGGAGCTGTGAGCGCGGGCAGATTTATCAAACATTCTTTAATCTCACTGAAAGCTTGCTCGGCCTCAGGAGTCTATTTGAACTGGCTTTTCTTTAAGCAGTTTCTCAATGTATTGACAAATGGGGTAGATTTGCTTGCATGGTTCGCTAGGAACCTGTTGATTGAAACCAATCTACCATTCAGCTTCTGGACCTCTTTCATGGTGGATGGCGAGGGCATGTCAAGGATGGCCTCCACCTTCTCAGGGTTCACCTTGAAACCATCCTTGGTGACCATTACACCTAGAAATTTTCCCTCTAGTACGCCGAAAGTGCATTTGCTCGGATTGAGCTTCATGTTAACTTCCTTTAGGCGCCCAAGGGTTTCTTCGATGTCTTTGAGCATTTGCTTTTCCTCCCTACTTTTGATCACCAAATCATCCACATAGACTTCTAGGTTTCTTCCAATTTGCTCGTTGAAAACGGCATCCATAAGTCTTTGGTAGGTGGCGCCCGCATTCTTCAAACCAAAGGGCATCTTTGTGTAGCAAAAAACACCCCTGTCGTTTCTAAATGCGGTCTTGTCCTCGTCTTGTGGTGCCATTTGAATCTGGTGATAGCCCTTGTAGGCATTCAGGAAACATTTGAGTTTGAATGGCGCCACGGAGTCCACCTTTGCGTCGATGTTTGGGAGGGGGTAACAATCTTTTGGGCACGCTTTGTTGAGGTCCTTGAAGTCAATGCACATCCTCCACGACCCGTTACTTTTCTTTACCATCACAGGATTGGCTACCCATGTCTGGTATCGTATCGGGCGGATGATGTTTGCGCGCAATAGATCCTCAACCTGCTCATTCATGGCCCTCGCCTTCTCATCCCCCATGACTCTCTTCTTTTGAGCAATTGGCTCTATAGACTTGAACGTGTTGAGAGAATGTTGCGCCAGGTCTCGCGGAACCCCAGTCATATCAGAGTGTTGCCACGCGAAGACCGACATATAGGCTGTGAGCAACCTTTTCATTCTCAACCTCGTGTCGTCTGATATCGTAGCGCCAATTGTGATTTTTTGCTCCGGGAATTTCGGGTTGAGAATCCATTCCTCTGGCGCGTTGTCTGCCATTGGAAGTTTCATTCTCCCTTCCCGCGGAGTACTTGTCACTGCACACAAATGATCTCTGTATACAAAAGTTACACCTGTTGGTGTTGGGAACCCCAATGCGCCATGCGCTGGCGACGGTATGGCGTTGAATTGGGCAATCGTTCCCCTACCCAAGATCATATTGTGGCAAGAAGTGGTGGGCAAGACCAATAAGTTGACAACTTCGGCTCGCTTGTGTTTCTCATCCCCCATGGTTAGTTCAAATTGTATTTGACCTAGGGGATGAATGATTTCATTGGAAACACCAGAGATCGGTGCATTCACAATTTCAAGCCTTGCTTGGTCTGCCGGATCCAGTTTCCTGAAACATTGCTCATACATTATGTCTGATTCGCTGCCAGTGTCCACCAGGACTTTTGACACTTCGTAATGAGCAATGTGTGTAGTGATGACAAGAGGACTGCTGATGGAAGGGCCTCCCCTGATTCTCGGGAAGATGACTTGTTGCTCGCGCCAATCTCCTTGGATTTGCGCGCTTTCTTTCTTGATATTTGCCCTTGCCTTCCTCCCTCGGCTACACAGATTCTTTTGTACTTTTTGCTGGCTGAGGCTCCTGATTGTTCATTTTCTGGTCTTGAGTTTTTCACCAGGTGAGCCAGCTTGCCTGATTTCACATCCTTTTCAATTGCATCCTTCAAGTGGTGGCATGCGTCAGTGTTGTGTCCTGTGGACTTGTGAAACTCACAGTACTTGCCACTGTCTGATGGTCCCTTGTAGTGTAATGGCTTGGGGCTTTTGAACTGGACATTCTCAGTGCTTAACACCTGTGAAGGCGTTTTAGTGAGGGGAGTCCATATTCTTGGCAGAGGTCTGCTAGGATCTCTGCCGCCTTCCCTCTTATCACCTTCCCCGCGATTGCGAATGTCTTTTTGGGGCTGAGGTGAGCTTGGTTGCGCCTGTTTTTCTGCGGGAGAAAAATTGGTTGGTTGCAACCTGGACCATACAGAGTTCTGTTTGCCCCTTTTTTCTTTGCTGCGCGGTGACTCAGCTTGATGCGCTCTTTCTCTTGCCCTATCTTGGGCAATTTGTTTTTCATTTCTCGCGAAGACTCGCGATGCTTCCATTAGTTTGGCCCAAGTGGTGGGCATGCCATCTCTGCTTACGAGAGCTCGGCGGAGTTGATCACTGCGCGCGCCTTGTATAAAGGCCACGCGCAGGAGTTGCTCAGTTATACCTCCGATTGCCAGAGACTCCTGATTGAAACGTGTTATGTAGTCTTCAATCGTTTCATCGTTCCTGCGCACGCAGTGCATGATGTCATCAGGGTCGCGCGTGTGTCTGCGCTGCTGCACGAAGTGGGCTTGGAACTTTTCCAATAGTTCCTCGAACCCATCGATTTGCCCAGTCGGCAAGCTCTCGAACCAGACACGCGCCGCGCCCGTGAGGCAGCGAGCAAACATGTGACACCATGTTGGCATCGTCCAGCTCTCTAGGTTTCCCGTGTTGTAAAAACCTTGCAAGAAATCGTCTGGATCTGTTGTGCCGTCATATTTGCCCAAACCACTTGGCATCTTGGTTTTGTGCTGGATGGGAGCCTTAGCGATGCGCTCAGTGAACTTTGAATGTTTCACCAAGATGGCTGGTCTGTACGGTGTGGTTACGTCCACTTGCCCTCTAACTGGTGGGCTGTACGGTATTTGCAGATCCAGATCGGCTCTGGCTCCAGGCGCCATGTTCACGGGCGCGCGGAGCTGTGAGCCTCCTGCATGAGTATCTCGCGTCTTCCTCATGCTGTGTACTTCTTCATCACTGAACTCGGTGTGTGCAGTGTGAACAGAATGTCCTCGCGCGCCCTTTTTGTTCCATGAATAGTTTGCTTATCAAACGCTTGCCTTTGTGTTAAGTCGGCTAGCTTTTTCTGTTTGACCATCTCATTGTACTTGTCCATTAGACGCCTTTGCTCGTTTATGAGCCATTCTTTAGGGTCATTTGTTTCATCTTCTGGACCCATTGGTCCTTTTTGTTTCGCGCCGGCAAGATTTTGTAACGTTAGATCGTCTGGAGGAGTTTCAGTCTGGCCATGAGGAGTTGTGATGAAGGGACGGTTACTGGTGGTGCGCGTAGAATCACGCGGCCCCCTCAGAAACTGCTGTCCCTCATTAACATCCTCACGTTCAATATCCTCCAGAACTTGATCAACGTTATGAACGCCAGAAACCATGGTGATTTTTTTTTATATATAGATCTGATGAGATCTGATTGCCGTTGTAACAGTGGATGGCGCCAATGAAGAAACGTGGATCGACTCACTGGTAGACGATCTACTTTCCTCGGGTGTGATTATGCTTCTTCACCGATGGTTTTCTTGGATCTGGGCTCTTCCACCTACAAAATGAACAGCACCGTCAACTTACCCCTCAGAAAGGGACAGAAGGGTCCTCTTTGGGGTAACCCTCCGGTGTGAGAATAAGTGTTTGTAGGAGAAGATAATGTTATGAGAGTAAGGAAATCTGGAGAATATTGCTTAATAGCTGAATACTCTGTGATTGGATGTGATTGTGTATGTTACTGGCTGTAACTGTCTGTGATTGAATGTAATTGAATGTGTTATGATGATCCCTCCTTGTGGAGTTGATGCTGTATTTATAGTGCTAGGGTTTCCACTGATTGGGCTCAGCCTTGTTGGCCTCCTCCAATTGATTTGCGCCACGTGTCCTTGGGGACACCTGGTGCTTTCTCATTGGTTATAACCACGTTGTAGCACATGAGTTTTGCTGAGTTGTCCACCTTTCATTGGCAGCTGTCAACATCAGCATATTCTTATTCCTTAAAAAGATACCTTCTGGAAGGTTGTCTGACGTGCACAATCAAGGTTGCCCTAATCCTGATTTGGATAAGGACGAGGTTGATCATGTGCATGTGTGATATGCGCCTATCCTGAGGATGCGCGAAGTCTTCTCTTTATTCTCACGCGCAGATGTTTCATGCGCAAATGTGATATGCACGAGCATGTGATATGCGTCGCGCGCGGATGCGCCACGCGCATATGTGATATGCGTGAGCATATGTGATGCGTGAGCATCTGTGGTGCCTGAGCATATGTGATGCCTGAGCATATGTGATGCGTGAGCATATGTGATGCCTGAGCATATGTGATATGCGCCATGCGCATAGGTTTTGGCTTTGCGCCTTCATAATGTCTTGATTTCAAGCCTCTTGTCTATATCTTGTGGGTTGACCCGCCTCGCTCGGTGTTGAGGCGGGTACATACCTCTTCAAAGAATGTATACACACATAACGTATTCACATACGTATACATCTACATATTTGGGGCCATATCGAAACATAGGAATTATATATAGGTTAGGATGTCACATAAAACATATATAATATGTTAAATATAATGAACATTCACTTATAATTTATTGCAAGTATAATATGCTTTTTTAGTAATTAATAATTTATCTAACAAGTTCTTATGATTCTAACTAGAAAGTTTGTTCCTTTTGTTTGTCATAACAATCTAGTTGACATTTGAAAACATTTGTAAAATTATATACATAAGTCAGTATACAAAATTAAATGACAAATGAATACATAATCGGGGGAGGTCCTGTCTCTCCTTGTCTCTTATTCGGTGTACATAAGTGGGATGAGGCATGCTTCTTTCATTTTACTTATTTTCGAAGTGTGTTTTGATAAGTTCAACTATAATCTAGCTATTTTCGTTTTATTCTTTTTACACTATTTTGTATGATCAAGATTTGTAGTTATGATCAAATTAGTGTTTTGCAAGTTCTTTAATCTGATTACCTAATCCTTCAACCAGTATCGGAGCCGTGGTGGACAAATCGTTTCTCGTTGTGGTTGACGATCACACTTGTTGACTCGGTTTACAAATTCTCGGTTATCGAACAAACCCAATGTTTTGCTGATTATACCAGTAATCAACCAATAGATGCAACAGCCGTCTCTGTTGAAGTCATAAAAACAACATTTATTATATTTACTTCGAATACATCGTTGTTAAGTTGCTATACTTTAAAAAAGTCTATTTTTAGAATAATCATTAAATCATGCTTAATGTCTGCACTTCTTATGCACATAAGTTCATACCTATAAACATAAGTTGCATAATTATCCACATAGGTTGCGTAAGTATTTATTCTAAAGTTTTGGTGGAAATCTTGTTCGATTGCATTGTTATGGAAATACAAATGAATATATAAAAAAGGCCAGGAGACAAACATGGTAAATTCCTAGACTCGATGAAAGTAAACGAAAATGATAAACACCAAAAACGAGAAGAATATCTTTTAAATAAAAGAATATCCTTTATTTATATAAGATGCGTAAATATTGTACGTAATTAACGAATTTACCCATTGCCTAAGAACACGAATATCAATCTTCGTATTTTTGTATGCTTTTTGGCTAGGCGGCCCTGTTACGCCGGAAGTTCGTATGGTTTGACCATACCTTCAAAAGTTTGACCAAGAAAAAGAAATCTCTAAGAAGAGGATATAAACCACAATATAAACATGTTTTAAAAGATTTATAATAAACCAAAACTTTCTTTGACACGTGCAATTGACTTGCCAAACTCATTCAACTTTATGGTTCCTACAAGAGGCTGTAAATAAACCAAACGCTCAATAAACGGTTTATGAATTGTTTGGCTGGAATTCGATCATGTTTGTTCTTTTAATAAATGAACGAACATGAACAGGAAATTTCGTTCAATTAATTAAGCAAACAAACACGAGGAACATGAACGTTTATGAACACCATTGAACAAACGAAGCCTCGTGTTTGTGGTGTGCGCATATAATAGATATATGTGTAGGCCATCGCGCTGTTGGGGGGGGGGGATGAAATTGCACTAATTTTGACGTTATTTTACCAATAATGTGAAAATAACGTTAAAAGTGGCGGAAGTTAATTATGCATCATGTGGTGGAGTTAATAGTCGAAAGACAAGGGTACATACATCAATCGCCTGGTGTCCCGATGGTTGAATGTTATGCTCCTTATGTGCAAGACTTGATGCAAAACTATTATCGAGTTGGGATCTAACCGGAAGCGGTCTATCCATTCCTACAGGTAAAGTACATCTTACACTACTCAGACCATATCATAGTTTTGCTGTTGATAGGATTTACCGAGTACTATGACGATGATAATTTATTACCCCTTACAAAAAATAGGAAACCATATTCTCACTCTGTTTTTTGCATTATTCCTATTTCCTTCCTCATTATTCACACTTATTAATACATCGACCCTAATCTCTAGGCTATATCGATTTTATTTGTGTTCGTTACTGTTCTTGAATCGTTTGTGAGCGTGCTCATTTCTTTAATGAACAAACACGAACATAAAAATTTCGTTTGGTAAGTGTTCATTAACCGTTCATAAATATATTATTTCCTCTTAACAAACATGAACAAGGCCTTGTTCATATTCGTGCATTTCTTTTGCAACCCCAAACACAAATTTAATAATGCTAAGCCATTTCCCCAAAATTAAAAGCGTATGTCTTGTATTCTTATTATGTCCCATACGGCATACTTTTGAGGTTCTGACTTCATAGAGATACTCTAAATACGTGAAACGAGTGTTACTTCATTCTACATGTTGGTGGGCAAGTTTCATACCCAACCCGGAACCGGACTCGGTCCTAACGACCAGGACCCACCAGAATCGGCTCCACCTTTACCCGGTCAAAACTCGAACCCGACCCCGCCAAAACTCGCTTAAACGCAACAAACCCTCTCAAAACTCGGCTTACCCGATCATATCTGGAATCGGTTCCTATCCAACACACTTCTTGACTTTTTTTAACAATAACCATCTTTTTAACAATAACCAGAACCAGTTCCAACTCGATTCGGGTTTATGAAAATACCTAATTTGTGCACCTCAAGTAACTGGTAGCGAAGTAAACAAGTCTCAAGCTCAAGCAAATTAAGCAAGTCAATTTCTAGCTTAACTAAGATCCTTGGTACATATAGATAGGACAACGTAATTAGGTTTAGCTACATTTAACGGTCGTCATTTATAAATTATAATCCATCACCAAACCAGTAGTATATATAGATAAATAACACACCTTTTGTTCAAAATTCATCCATCTAAAAATAAAGTGTTTAATTTTCATTTCTATTTCTCCAAAATGATGGTTTACATGGAAGAAAAAAATTCAAATGTGACAGTCAAAGAAAACAATCATCAGTCCAGAAAGCTATATGACCATTGTTGGCATCAAAATAACCACACTACACAAGCTAAATGTCTTTCAACTCAACAATACATCACATCATGAAGCATATAGCTAAAATCATCATGCAACCAAAGATATTACCAGTTGAACAAAGTCCAAAAATCCAACAGTTCTGACTTGCCGATTACTCATATTGCATACAGTTCCCAAAATCGACTCATTCCACTTTCTTTTTAGCCATCTTTACACAAACGACACCACTTTCGAGTAAACAAATATAAAAACCGAAAGCGAAAACAATGCAAACACATGTTGCCAAAACAGAACCGCAGACGCTTCACTAACAGCATACCCTCTCACCCTTGCAACCGCTCCTAACAGAATCGCACTCGGGGTCGAATATTGCAACAATAGCACATATCTATACATAACATCAACAACAAGATTCATCTTATCACCCAAACCAACAACCCCAATCCCTAATATCGGAAGCACCAACAACCTAGCCACAATCACACCAACCGTTGTCTTAACTCCAAGTTTTGACTCGTAAGGTCCCTCAGCAAGCATACCTCCCAAAACGAGCATAACCGAAGGCACCATGGCCCCACCTAATATCTCCAAACTATCGGTTAAAAACCCAAGTGACGCGTTTTCTCCAAAAACAAACCTTTTCACGTGAGGAATCGAGCCAAGTATTATAGCAAACAAAGAAGCTATAGTCGGAGGTTGAATAATGTTTTTAACCGGAGTTTTTTCAGCTACAATTCTAATCTTCTGAACGATTTTCGAACCTTGCTCTCGGTTTTCTTCACCGTCAACAATATTACTCAACCGCTTAGACGTTTTCGTCATTATTTCAGTCTCATTAACGCTAGGCGGCCATTCGGCTTCAACAACCAAAGGCACGGACTCACTACCATCAAAACCCTCCTCTTCAACAAGTTCATAACATTCCAACGGCGGTTCCATCATATGATACACAAGCGTATACACAAGCACAACCGACACCCACTGCGCGATCGACACATAGGCCACACCGCGTTGGTGACAATTCTCCCCAAACGGGTGCCCACGCGTGTGACAAAGCGAACCCAATATCGCAATCGGGAGATTACCCGTGTTCCCACATGCGGTCATGACAATGGTAAACCTCCTAAACTGGGGCGGCGGGCGGGTTAACCAGACGACTATAAGACCTAACAAGAACCCTAACAGCATGGTGATTATTACGTTTACGGGTATGAACCACCATCGCACAAGGTTATGGAGTGTGATTGATTTGCCTAAATCTATGAATATCAAGCAGGGTAAGAAGAGTGCGAATACTAATTTGCTTAATAGGTTGAAGGATGATTTGGGTTCTGTGGTGGGCGAGTATTAAGCCGAGAAGGGTTAGTGTTAAAAGCTTGAGCAATGGTACCACTGCGATGTATATGTCTTCTTGTATCGTGTTCATGATGAAACCCTAATTTGTGTTCTGCAAATGCATGATGAAAGTCATTGGAATATATATATATATATATATATATATATATATATATAATAAATTAAAAATGGTTCAATGGAAGGAATCTTTACCTTTGAGAGACTTGTTGAAGGATTGTCTTCTTTTGCGATAATATTTATTTTAATAACAATATATTAGCTAGAACCTACTAGATTGCTCTCGAGATAGTGAAGACAAGAGACAACATTATATTTATCAAATACTAGATTTTATCTCTCGTGTTATGGATTTGTTTTATATTTTTTGTTTTTTAATATTTATTTTTTAAATTTTAATTTTCTTTATTGTAAAAAAGTTAATAATATACTTAAGGTTTAGTGATAAAAGGGTTTCATAAATAAAAATTAATTTTATTTATTTATTTTTTAAATATTTTGTGATTTTTTTCTTTACTCCTTCTAATAAGATGATATTGTTCCTAAAAAAAAAAACCACCGATGTAATGCATATATGCACTAATGTGTATTACGTATATACAATAGTGTTTTATTGTATATAATAATACAACACAATTGCATTATACAATACACACTATTGAATATATGTAAATACAACACTAATAATTGTACTCAAAACACATTATCACATATACGTAATACAACACAAATGCACAATGCACTATATTGATTTTTTTGTATTTTTTGATATAATATAACACTATTGCACTAATACAATACAAAAAAATACATATCTGCTATTCAACACTATTACACACATCAAAATACACACTAGTGCACATATGCAATAAAAAAAAAGTCAATGTATTGCATATGTGCACTACAACGAGTTTTTTTATTAATTTTTTATTTTTTCGAGTGAATGGTATCAAAATATAAGAATAATGGCAAAAACGAAAATTTAAAAATATTTTTTAATTAAATTAAAAATATTTATTTATTAGTTCTCTAGTTCTCTCTTTAAGAAGAAGTTCTCTCTTGATCCTCTCCCTCATAAATAAATGATATGTTTTAACCCGTTTAAAAAATATATAGATTTGGGGACCCATGACCCGCTTATGTTTTTTACTATAAAATTTTTTATTAATTATAAATGATATCTTTTTCTTTTTAAATTGGATTAAATTTTAGTATATCCATATTTTATAGGATTTTTATATCAAATAATTGGTAAGATTAATTTTTAATTTAATGAGATATTATAACCCGTTTAAAAGCTATATGGTTTTGGTAAGACCCATACCCATGAATTTGGGTTAAATCAATAAGAGGCCTTCATTTAAAAATCAAGAAATCTGGTGGCTTCCATAAAAAGGGGGAGCGACCAAATCGCAACACATAAGATTTTTGGGTTTTCGTTTATATATATTATAGATATGTAAAAGTGAAGTTTGATGCCACAACTTGGTTCCCTATTTTTTTAGATTCTTATTTAAGATTTGTTTTTTAAACTAACAAACATGGGTGTCTTCTGGCCAGTTCGTTGGTTTGTTTGAGTTATGTTTCAACCGCTCAAGTTCGAGTCTGGTTCTTTGCTTATAAATGATGTCTTTAGTGGCCTAGCTTTTTTTTCCCCATAAATGTTAAACTCAGCAATTATTATAAAAACTAACACCTTTTTCTTCCGTATATGTTGGCTTTTAAACTTATGTTTATTTCTTTGGTGGTGGCTACAATTATGAAAACTAACCGAATTCGCGTATTAACGGCGGTTTCCAATGTTTTTTTTATTGTTTTATATTGTTTTAGTTCTGGTATCGTATCGAACATAATAGAAATCGACCAAATTCGTGTGGAGTCACTGCCTTAACACCCAGGCTTTACCAATGCCGAGTTTTAGTGACCGATACCACTCGTTGGTCCACCTCCATTTTTCTATATTTTTGTTTTAGCTGCAATACCGTAACAAACATAACTGATGCTGACCGAATTTGAGTCGATTCGCCGCCATAGCGCTTAGGTTTTACCAATGCATGGGTTTACCAACACCTGAGTTTCAACGCTCAGGTTTTACCGACCTAATAAACATCGTGGCGTATGCTTTGTTTTTCTTATTTTTTATGTTAAGCATATTTTATTTTTAGATTTAGTTTCGGTGCCGTAAAAAACGTAGCGCATACCGACCAAATTTGCGATAACTCGCTACTTGCCCGAGTTTAACCGACTAAATTCACCGCGCAACACGCAGGCAAATAACTAGTATATAAGTAAAGTTGATGGTTGATGCCGCAAGACGCTGATTGAGCTAAGTGGCACTACCTTAATGGTCTAAACTTTTTTTTTAATTTCTTTTTGTTTTATTAGTTAAATGTTATTTCTTTTTGTTTTTTTAGATTCGAAATGAACGTTTTGTTTTTTGTATTACCGAATTGGGGTCGACTCATCGCCACAACATCCGGGACTGACAATACTCGGGTTTTACCGACTTGCCTTTTTTTTCTAGATTTGTAACGAACGTTTTGTTTTTTGTATTACCGAATTTGTGTCAACTCACCGCCATAATGCCCGGGACTGACAATACTTAGGTTTTACCAACTCACCGCGCAACGTCCAGTACCGACAACGCTCGGGTTTACCCAAGCCCGGGTTTTACTTAATTTTTGTTCCGGTACCGTAACAAATGTAAACAAAATCGACAAAATTCACGTTGCCCCTTCGCCTAAAAGCCCGGATTTTACCATCGCCCCAGTTTTACCAACTCACCACCAGAACGCCTGAAACAAGTCGACTCGCCATTGCAATGATCGGTTTTTACCTACGCCTGGGTTTACTGACCGGATAAAATTGTTTTAAATATGTTAATAAAAGAAAATTATAATATGTTATATGAGTGTCGTAGAGCCGCTGCCTTACCGTCTAGGACCGACCGAAGTCACTCCATTAGCTCACCTCAGTTTTTTATTTTTATTTTTTATTTTCATTTTAAATTAGTTCCAGTACCATAACGAACGTAACTAATATTGACTAAATTCGTGTTGACTCGCTGTCGTCGTCCGGGACCAACCGACGCCACCCCATTTGCCAACCTCAATTTTTATTTTTATTTTTTTGTTTCCATTTTGTTTTACTTCCAGTACCGTAACGGACGTAGCTACTATTGACTGAATTCGCGTTGATTCGCCACTGTAACACCGGGTTTTACTATAACAAACCATAATAAAGAATAAACTAATCAAAGAAAGAAATGAAGAAATGAGAAAGAAAAGAGAAGAAGTAAAAGGAAGAATGGAAAATGCAAAGGAAAAAAGCACCCGACGGGCACGAGCACGGGCTCGGGCGAAGTGCGATGGGCGCAATGTGGCGCTTTGATGGCGCACTTTGCACTTCACACGCTCGCATCGCCGCGAGCCGCTTAAGGGCCGCCTTAGTGTTTTTGCATCTTCGCAATACGCGAAGAAGTATGCTTAAGCTTCTTCGCGATACGCGAAGATGTGACGTGAGAGCTACGCAACATTGACACGTAGCCTGACACGTGTCACGCCATGTGGCATAGCTAGGGCTGACTCGGCAACCCTACTGCAACTTCGCAATACGCGAAGATGCTTAAATTCAAGCATAAATAGGGCAGCAATCTGGAGTTTACAAATTCGTCCCAAAAATCATACTTTCTCTCGTATTTCTTAAATATAAGGCTAGTATTATACCAAGTAATTGTAACGGTACCTCTCTGATTGAAAGGAACTTTTATAACACGAATCCAAAAGCTCTACCTAAACAAAGGGATGACATTGTGCTATCGTGTAAAGTTTCATGTCTCGTGATTATCGTTATGATTATGGGTTTATACTAATAGAAATATACTACATTGTGTTTAATCTAGGTGCTTAACACCAGAAGGCTTGTTAAATATAAACCTGCAAGGTGAGACATTCGAAATTTTTATATAACTCACATTTGCGTGAGGCAATTGATTTTCCAACACTGTCATGATGCTTTTCCAAAACCATCAAACTTATGACGGATAGTTTAAATATTTTCAAAGGATTTAAACTACATTACAGTGATTAAGTCTTTGTAGACTTACGGGATGGTTACTACTGGTATTGTGGGGTTTTGTATACAAGGCTTGCCTACTGGGCTATTACACGTTACTTATTGGACAAGTGTTAGCCAATAAGTAATATGACCACAGTCACAGATACGGTCGAGTGACAAGTACCTTTCGGTAAGTTGTAAGCATGCAGATGTAAAAACATCTTAATGCTGTAACTGTAAAATGTGTCATTTATAAATGAATGTACTCACCAGTATTTCCTACTGATCAAATATTTTTAAACATGTTTCAGGTGACTTGTTAGAGACAAAGGAATGATGCCTGCGGGCTTCCAGCTTAAATAAGTGGCTTGTCACCAGAATAAAGAAACGTGTTTCGTAAATTAGGGTTTATCCATATAAAACTTTTGTTTGTATAAAAATGGGTTTTTATCCCAGTTTATGAAATAAGAATTATGGTGTTTTTATAACTCTGATTAATTTTCCTAACTATGGTTCTAATGAAACATTCCGCTGCAAATTGTTTTAATAAACATCGATACCAACACTCAACGTTCACGGCTCCCCTCCCGGGGTATAGGGGTCGGGGCTGTGACATTTACTGACCGATTTACCGTGCAACGTGCGGGTAAATTACTAGTTTAGAGTATTTTTGACAAAACTAGCTATTGGTTAGAAGCGGATAGTTGATAGCTGGTAGCTATAGCTGTTCTAATCTGAAACCTGATTTGATCCCTTTTGACTCAAAATCGTATCAACACAGACCTAACTAAATTAACCCTTTTTGTATTGACTCGTTTCGACCTGAATTTTCTCTTACACATGACCAGAGCTCGCCTGACTTAACTTGTTGCCGATACTAACTGGTAATCACGTAATATTTTAATTTTTTAAAGTTAAAGATGTATAGCAATGCCATACTCAAATTAAAAAAATAAATTGCTCGTTTTTATGATGTAATTTTTGTAAGAAAATATTAACGTGTGAAAAAGTTGTGGCCTCTTAAAAGTCATAGGGTAGTTGGTTTTGAATAAGGATTAAATGTGTAACTATTATATAAATTAATAAAAGCTGATGGAAGTTTAAGTACCAAATTTGCAAAATTTTAAATACTAAAAGCTTATAATTTTTTTTTAAACGCTACTAGCAAGAGCGTTTAGCTTCAAAATTTTCTCATAACCTAAAAGATTCAAGCTCCTTCAATCAAACAAAACTTTTTATTAAGCATGTGATTTTTCTTAAAAGCTTGAAGTTAGAAGCTCCTAAAAGCTTCATACCAAATATACATTGTGTTTGCTTTCTAAACAAAGCTTTGCAGAAGCTCTTCTGTCTTTGCCAATCAGACCACGCGCATACATGAGATTCTGCAAAGTGCTTGTTTTCTCGCAAAAGTTTCATTAAAAAAACATATGTGTGGGCTCTTCTTGGTACAGATCCTGCGCAACCTTTCTTACATCTTCTAATTTCTTTCTTACCTCATAAACCTTAGTTCTCCTTCACAGACTCTCAACTCTAGCCACCACCCCCTCGCTCCTCCACCAGTCGTTGCCCCTCCACCTGCCGTCCCCTCATTCATTCGGGCGTCACTTTCCTTGACACATCCTACGTGTACGACCCTCACACCAATGAAATCCTTGTCGACAAGGTATTGATTATTATTATTATTATTATTATTATTATTATTAATCCATCGAATTAATTACCTATGATTAAGGTTTGTTTTTATTTTGATTTCAATTAATTAAGGCTTTATTATTATTATTATTTCAATTTGTTTTTTTCATAAAGTAAACTGTTATTTTCGTCAATATGGTTTGGTCACTTTTATTATTTTTGTTAATTTTTTTTCGCCATCATCCTTATAATTTCTAAAAGTTGTAGTTTTCATCTAAATCACTAGTCCCGTAGTTTTTTTTCTGTTAAGTGGGGGGTATTTTTGTCTTTTATGTGTATTTATTTTTATGTATCTCTTCATCATATTATATATTATCTACTATATCTATACTATTATATGATGCATGAGTTAGGGAATATAAGTTGTATGTGATGTGTGCTTGAATGTAAACATAAAACTTGGATATAACCGAACCGAAACAGCAGTGGGTCGTTTTAACACAAAAAGTAATAAAGATAAACATTTTTAAAAAGACCAAAATGTTTGCGTGAATTATTTAAGTTGAAAGAACACATTAAAGTTATAAATATGAATAAACTATTAAAGTGTTTACTATATTAATATGACACGAGTTGTTGAGCGAAAATCGACGAATACCTGTCGAGGCGAGTTTCTCAAAATCCCCACCCTTTTAATGTATTTAAAGGTTTATAAATTTTTTGAGGGAAAATCATGTTTGGGTCTACTATACATTTTATTTTGACAATTGTGATATTGTACTACCGTTAAGTTGATTGACGTAAATAAAAGGGTGACGCTCTATCCATTACCAGTCGCACTGGTAAGTATGATGGTAAATATTTCGAGTGTGGTAGGCTTTGATTATAGATTTAATAGTCATACTTTGTTACATTCCTAGCTAGTTTATAACTATCAAAACTTGTTAGAGAATAAAATGTTTTTACTTTGATGCTTTCGTATATAAAACGAAAGTGGCTAATTAGTCTGTCATAAATAAAATGAAGACTAGTTTTTATTTATCTTTCGTAAATTAAACAAGAGTTGATTTCGGCCCATTAAGGACGAAGTGGTATTTTAATTAAACAAAGAGAAGCTTTGTTTTCAATATTGGATTTATTATTTAAGAACCCACCAACGAATGTGTTTGACGTATTTTTTGAGTAAAAGAAAGTTGGGCTCAGAGTGAAATGTGGGAAAATAGGGGTTCTAAATCCGACATAATGCTTTAACAAGTTTGCACTCTGAACTTAAAACTCGTGTTTTCTGTTCAACTTGTGCATTATGTGTGTTGTGTTTAAGTATTATCGATGGCGGATGATACCACCAAAATGGTTGGGCTATACGGTAAGGTGGGTTCGAACGATATCGTTGATCGTTAAGTGCGTCTTCGAGTAACCGAGCAAAACTGATGGCTTGGGGAAGGGAGGTGGGATGAAGGACAGTCAATTCTTGTTTAATATCCTTGTGGAGGCCGATGTAAAACAATTAAGCGGAGCATCCGCTAGGAGCCTGACGATGCAATTGCTTAAACGTTCCAAGTTAGTGATATAGGCTAGCACAGTGGTGGTTTGGCAAAGTTTAAAAAGGGTGGCTTAGATTGCATTCTATCAACATAACAAGAACGCAATATTTTATTCACATGTGCAGACCATTCAAGTCGTTTATGACATAAATAGGTTCATTCCACTATTGAATGAAGTATGACCACGAGGTTAAACAAAACTTGATAGAGTCGAGCTCAAATCCAAAATATAGCACATTTAATACACTACTTATATAAAGTATATAATAGTACATTTATAATCTGTGTTTAATATTTAAAAATATAATTATGATCATAAAGAAAAACTCTAGCAAATTTAAGAGGACACCTGTTTGGTATATATACATATTATGGGGTCATGGGGGCCAACGTCTACCATTAGGTAATGCCACATGCATGTCAATTAAATTGAGCGGGTACTTTCTTGAATAAGCCTTAAAAGTTTAAAGCCAGTTCACTTCATACAACCGAATCATATTCTACCATCCATCACCACCACCAGCTGCCCTGAATATGACATTAACTTTCCAAATTATGGTGTTTATAATTCTAGCTATGGCGGTAACAACGAGCCCGATAAAGCTTGAAAACACCACCACCACCAATCATGTGGGATCACTGAAGGACGAAATCAAGTGTGGTGAGACTTGCTACAGCAGTCCTCCACCACCAAAACCATCACCATCACCGCCACCACCGCCCAAGAAGCCGCCTACAACTCCCGGTGTGAACTGTCCTCCTCCACGGCCCTTGGACGGTGGAGGTGGAGGTGGAGGTGGACACGCCCCGCCTGATTACATTTACATAGCCGGGCCTCCAAAAGACCTGTATCCCGTTGTTCAAACTATCTCAGCTGCTCGCTCGAGCTTCGTGGTGGCGCCTGAGCTTATGGTCTTGTCTAGATTACTAATTGGTGTACTAGCCTTTTGGTGAGTTTCATAATATTAATTTCTCATTTTGTGTAAAGAAAAAAAAGGTTGAAATAAGAAGTGATTATTTGGAGAAAAAGAGCAATTAATCTTTTTGTAATAAATAAATTGTTGTAACTATATATTTACTATTTTAATTTAATATAATATCAATATTAGAATATATCTGAATAAAAATATTTTCTATAGTTATTTTTGTTGTTATTAGGGTAATCATGCGTCCATCTCGAGAATTTGATTTTGGTCTAGTGGTAAGAGACCTGTCCTTCCTAGGTGGAGATGCAGGTTCGATTATCACTTGGGTCGGTTTGATATCTGTGAAGGGACGAATTAGGGCTTTAATTCATGGTTCGAGCCCGATAGGGGGCGAAGGTTTATGGATTCCATCCGTCTCCCGCGCATCATGGGGTAGTCGACCTTGGACATGGCCCCGAAAAGATAGGTTTATACGTGAGATCCTATGGCGTTAAAAAAAAAAGGGTAATCATGCATCCAAGCCGATCTTATCTTCCTGTTCTCCAATTTTTCTTACGTTTCTTTTTTAATAATTTGAAAACTAGCTAGAATTGTATTCATTGAACGTGGACAAAGAATTCAAAGGTGATTCGGTTTATTAATAGTGGTGGTTTTATCCGGCGTAATATGTATGATAAACACATATTAAGTTATGAAGATATAGCCGTTCAGGAAAAAAAATTGTGAAGATATAGTTAGTGTTGAATTTTGAGATTATTAGCCATAAAGACATAAATAAATGAATTAAAGATAAATTTTGGAGGCTGCTGGTGTCAAAATAATTTAAAAAATGAGTCTAAGAAAGTTGACAACTAGCTCAAACCTCAAACGTCTCAATACGTGTCTTATCTTCTCATCTATGTCACATGGTGTTTGGACCTTTTGGTGGCTTGTGGCTTTCATAAAGTATTAGTAATTATCCTAACATACAATTTTATATCAATATTGATCAGTTGAAAAGACATTTTAAAACATGTGGGCTTTACGAACCGATGATTTCGTCTCAATCCCGTACGCCGTAAGTGAAAGCAATGTTGTAAAACTCGTTAGGCGGTTTCTAGACGGCTGATCCTCTTGGAGGGAGTACTCAGAGTACTCGGGGAGTACTCGGCTTGTACTCGGACAAGATAAACATAAGATAAAATAATTACTGGATATTGATGTAACCCAAAGTGTACATCTTATTGCATTGAATTATCCTCATATTTGTGTTAAACTCCATGCAAATTCATTGGTTTTGGTACTTATTAGAGTTATTTGTGAATTTGCAGGTCCGGGCGCCCGCCCGACAAAGAAAACATGAAAAGAGGGCGTTTTAGGGACAAAATAGGCAATCTGCCAGACTTGCACGACCATGCTTGCCCGTGCCAGAGCCAGTGCCGCAAATTCAAAGGTGCACGACCGTGCATGGTCGTGCGGATGCCCGTGCAGGATCTGCACGGCCGTGCGGGCCCGTGCCGATGACCGTGCCAGAACAGAGAAATCTGACATTTTGGTCAGGCTAAAGCAGGGTGTTGACTTTCCACTTATATGCACGACCGTGCATGCCCGTGCACGAGCCCGTGCCAGACGTCCAGAAGCTTAAATATACCTCCACTACCCCCATTTCAAGTGTGGAGCCTTAGGGGAATTCTCTAAATTTCTGGAAAATTGTTGTGTGTTTGCTAGGGAGAATTCAAGGCTTCCATCTTGTATGATCATCCTTGCAAGTAGCATTCATCATTCATCTTAGTTTGCAATTTCTTGTTTCTAACAATGCTTTGTAAGACTATTTTGATTTTGTTTGTTGTATCAAGCCTTATGGGCTAATACTTTTACTACTTAGATTATGTTGAAACTCCTATTTATGTGATATTTTATCTATGCATGATTTTGGCAAGTTGGTATTCTTCAAGTTTATGATATGTTCTTGAATAGAGTTTGATGGTTGAATGATTGTTTTAATTCCTAGTCTTGTTAGTTTGATAGATGCTTAGCCATAATATGTTGGAAAACTATGTGTTAAGTATTTGTTTATGAACTTAGTTTGTGTATGCATACTTTGTTTATATCACTAAGTTAGTAATGACTAGTGAAAATTAACTTGGTTATGAATTTTAACAAGCATGAAACCTATCACTTGATATTGGAAAATTGTATGGTGATAATATGATTCTTTGAGGTGGTTAATATTTGCTAGGGATTAAGGCCATAATTCTTGGTTCATATTTTGCTAATTAAAAGACTCATGTGTTTAACTAGTGTTCTTGAACTTGTCTATTTTACATGATTTTAGGTGGTTAGTTTGTTGTTTTCATTCTAGATTTCCTTTGATTATGAGATTAGGTAGTTTTGACAAACTTACTAATCTATGGTTATTAACTTGTTGAAAACCCATCATGTTGTTTTGTTGCTAGTATTAGGTTGCCTTGATTGGAATTTAATGTTGGTACTTAATACAAGATGTTTGTCATTATGATTGCTATTTTGTCACTAAGTTTGAGTGGATGCATAGTCTAAGTAGCCTTATTTGGATTGATTATTTGTTGTATTTTATTTGCTTTGTCATTGTTGTATGCTAGTTTACTTACTAAAAAACATTATTTGGATTGTTTGTTTGGTTAAATTAATTACAAAGATTTAGTATCAAAAGTTAACCGTGTCCATGGATTGACACTCGGTTCTTACCAATACTATGCTTCAAACGATAGGTACACTTGCCTTTCGTGTGTGGTTTGGTTGTTGGTGAAAACCATTTTTAAAACCCGATTTGTGTGAAACTTTTATTCAAATTTTATATATATATTCGCACACGTCAGATATTATATATATGCTAAGACAAGCATAATTCACGTTAAAATAAATATATAACGAAACGAGCACCAGATGAGCTATTTCGCACGATAACCCCACGATCGTCCTTCTTGCACTTAAAAACTCATTTTGTAGGAATCGCCTTATTAACGCGATCAGGTTTGTCGATTAAGTCCCATACACCCAGTCTAACAAACTGTTGCAGCTCCTCCTGCATAGCTTCAACCCATAATGGTTCCTTGAGTGCCACTACGACACTTGTCGGTTCTATCTGTGATAGAAAGCATGTGTATTGTGCGATACTAAGGATACCCGAAGAGTGAAAATCCGCATAAGCACAAACAATCGAATCCTCAGTAGGAGATACATTATGATCAGATTGATCATCACATATGTTAGCCAATTGGTGCCTTGTGCGAACCCCATCGTTCACATCACCAATTATCTGATCCTGTGGATGTTGCGAATGAATCCGTAAAGTAGGATTCGCAGGAACATATACATTATCACCCAAATTGGTGATATTCTCCTCCGCAGTATCTAAAGAGACAGATGATGAATCATCACTGATAAGAATAGGCTCAGTAGTCTCTTGAGCTTCATCTACCATTACAGATGATGAATCAACAAACTCAGCATCATCGGAAAATTCAGAAACATCGTTTGATGTTTTAGATACATTAGGAGAGTCATTTGCATCAACCAAGGAAAACCTTGGACTTGGAAAACATTGGTCCTCCAAATACGATCTAACAAGATCTTCAGGTATGTCATTAACTATTGATGTAAATGAATTAAACAATCGATCGTAGTCGAACATCCAATCGGGTCCTGTACCAGTTGGTGGAGTCGTATAATTTTGACAATCAACGTGATACCATTCCTCCACACAACCAGAAGAAAGATTGTAAATCCGCTTCTTCGGAGAGTTATAACCCAAGAAATAACCCTCAAAAGCTTTCTCATCGAACTTTCCAACGCCTTTCTTCAACACAGTACATGGACACCCAAATGGTTCCAAATACTTTAAGTTCGGCTTATAATTATGTAGAAGCTCGTAACTAGTCTCCTTGAGCTTCTTTACCGTTAGTACGCGATTCAATGTGTAGCAAGCAGTATTCACAGCTTCGTTCCAGAATTGCACAAGTAGCTTTGAATCAGCCAGCATTGTACATGCAGCTTCAATCAGCGTACGGTTCTTTCGTTCAGACACCCCATTCTGTTGAGGAACATAAGGTGCACTGAATTCCCGATGAATTCCTTTCTGTATACAGAATAAATCAAATACATTATTCCTGAACTCAGTTCCATTGTCACTACGAATTCGTCTCACTTTCAGTTTGTAAAGTGATTCAATCTTTGTAATAAGGTTCTGAATTAGCACAGGAGTTTGATCTTTCGATCCCATAAATAACACCCACGAGTAACGAGAGAAATCATCCGTCACAACTAAACAATAAAAATCTCCAGCAATGCTAGTACGGTTCACAGGACCAAAGAGATCCACATGAAGTCGTTCCAGAGGAGTAACGATATCGTTTAGTGATTTGGTTGGGTGTGATTTCTTCTTTTGTGTCCCCTTTTTGCATGCGACGCAATGATCATTGAATTTGAAGTTCTTGAGGGACACTCCATTCACTAAATCATTTGTCATCAAAAAATTCATTTTTCTTAAGTGAATATGTCCCATGCGTCTATGCCAAAGAATAGAATCTTTCTCCGTTGCTTTAGACACGAAGCAAGTAGATGAGGGAGAAACTTTGACATCGTAACTCATGTCAAGTACATAAATATCATTTGATCGAGGTGATCGCATGACAACCATGTCTTTTGGAATTGTGTATCCTGGTTGAAGAATGACTCATTCCTTGTCGGTAAATATGGTGCTGAACTTCTTATCGCAAATCTGTGAAACACTCAACAGATTGTGATCCACCTTTTCACAATAATTAACCTTTTCAAATGTAATTCTACCGTTTGAAACTTCCCCTTCTTTTGTAATCATTCCTCCTTGATTAACAGCAAACGCCACATACCCCCCTTGAATATCTTTAATGTTGTTCAGAAGGTCTAGGTTGCCGGTTATATGTCGAGAACATCCGCTATCCAATATCCATTTTTGATTTGATACGGACCTAGATGTACCATGCACAAACAAGTAAAATGATTAGTCCAAAAAGGCAGCCCAAGCCTCAGTCTTGGGCTCTCCCTTTGAAACTTTTGGAGAACTTAATAATTTAACACACGTATTCGGTACTTGAGAATAAGTGGCAGTTTTCTTAGTTTTCTTCTTAAGATAACCATCACGGATTCTCCCGAATCTGTGTTTGAACAAATGGGTTGAGCACGATCAACACATGTGTTCAATACATTAAGTGCATCAACCCGAATTACTTTCCTCGGATTGATGTTTGAATATATTATCATAGAATCATCAACTTGTTTTTCCTTTGTGTTTGAAAAAGATTTAGTCTTGCAAGTTGGATAATTGATATTGTCGATCTTTGCTTTGCATCGTCTTGAAACGTGACCCGGTTCACCACACTTGAAACACAGTCGAGAGTCGAAACTTTGTTGTGATGATATACCGGTCGGTTGTGATAACAAAGTTTTAAGATCATCAGATTTACGTGTCTCAAAAGTGGCCTTCGTTGATGGCTCGTATTTTAATCCCTTTTTCGTTTTGTAAAATTCAAGATTTGTCAAATTCAAAGAATTTTCCAAACCTGACGATTTTATGAATTTGTAGGTTTGAAAATATTTGTTTTTTGTTTTTGAACATTACTAGTTTTTGATTGAAGGAATTTCTTCTCAAGTTCAGTCATTTGAGTAGTTTCATCTTGAAATACACTTTCAATCAATTCTGGTTTAAGAAGATTCAATGGAACTTCTTTGTCTGAGAACACTTTTGAGAGACCTTTTAATTTAAATACTTTTCCAGTTGAAGTTTTCAGTGGAGGATTAATGAATCGCATTAATTCCTCATCAGACACTGAAAGCTTGTCTGTGGAAGTTACATTAACATGTTCCTTTGGAATTACTTTAGGAATCTCCTTAGGAACACGTGAATTGTTTGAAGAAACACTTGAGGATTTTGCATCATAAACAGCTTTTTCAAAATCTTCTGGTTCACACAGAATGTGATTGTCAATTGGAATGTTCTTATTTTTAACAATCACATCTGTTTCAGTCAGCTCCTTAATTGAACCGTCCATTTCATTTTTGGTAAACACCTTTTTGCTTTCAATATTAACTGGTTACGAGTCGGTTCAAATGACTCAACATTTTCAGGTTTAACAGTAGGCATATTTAAAGAATTTTCTGCCTTAGGAATGCTACTTTGTCTACTTGGGCAGATTGCTTCCGTGCGCCCTGATGAACGTTTTTCAACAGGTGTTCGAGTTTTCCTAATTTTATTGCGGCTTCGATTTCACTTCACAAACTCACACAATCATCAGTATTGTGGCCTATGTCTTCATGAAACAAACAATGTTTGTTCGGGTTCAAATGAGCCCTTCGAGTCATTGGCTACAGTTTTTTGAACTTGATATTCTCTGTTGTGAGGATTTCTGTTGGAGTTTTCTCATAGGAGTCCACATTTGATCCTGCTTTCCTTGTCCACGATTGCTTCTGCCCGATCAATGACCTTGCATCAAATTGTTTGGAAGACTCATCGGGCGGTTGAGTTCGGAGCCATATCAAGCCTCTTTCTTCTTTCTTGGGACAAGCACTTTTGAATTCTGATTTGGCGGGTTGTTTCGGAGTCTCTCGTCCCAGAATTTTTTCAACAGTTGCGAACACCTTGGCCGCCGTCATGATGGCGTCCCAAGTTTTGGGCATTCCATCCCGCCCAATCAGACAGCGGGTCAAATCATTGCTCCTAACATTTTGCCTGAACGCACCTCGTAACATATCCTCGCTTATTCCTCCAATATTCATGCTTTCATTATTGAAGCGAGTGGTGAAATTTTCAATGGACTCATTGTCACGGCGGACTACGTTAAAAATTTCTGAAGGGTCACGCATATGCTTGCGCTGTTGGCTAAAATGCTGTGAAAATTTTGCCACCAAGTCACCCCAGCTTTTAATTTCCCCATTTGGAAGCTTTTCAAACCATTCGTAGGCTACACCAGTTAAGGTCAGAGTGAACATGTGGCACCGATATGGCATGGTCCGGCCACTAACTTCTCCCACCGCGGTAAAATTCAACAGGTGATCACTTGGATCAGTCACCCCATTGTATTTACCAAGGTTGCTCGAGATTTTCACATTTGTTGGGAAAGGAACTGTAGAGGTTCGCGGGATAAATTTTGATTTTTCTACAAATGCCGCAGGGTAGTAGGGTTTTGTAAAATCTTCTCCAGCATCACGGCAGTACTCAGTGTGCTTCACTACCATCCGCATCCAGCTAGTCCCTTCTTTACCATACGCACTACTATCGTCACTCGCGTATCCTTCATCATGATATGTGAAGTCCTTTTGTATCTGGGAAGCGTGACTTTGATCATACATGGTCCTGCGGGGTAAGCTCCGCTGGAACGGACGATCTTTGTCACGACTTCCACCATGTTGATGGTCGCCCGACTGTTCCGGAATCTCTATTTCTGGAGTGGGTTGGCTTTGTCGTACAACCGGTGGAGGTAAAGGAGGTGGCGAATCATCATAAAGTAAAGTTTTCGCTTGGAGCTGATCGTTTCTCACCAGTCTGTTGTACTCCTCTTTCAACTTTTTTTTTCCTGTTGGTACCATTCTTCTGGTGTTAAAACTGCTTTTCCAGATCTGGATTGGTGACGAACTCGTGTCTCATCACCCTCAAATTTGGGAAATTCTCCGGTTCTGTCTTCCAAAACCGGAGTGCAAGCATTTCGACGGGATTCCGTAATGACCTGTTTAGCATCTTCTAGGACAAGTCCACAAGAACCTTCAGTTTGCCTAATTCTCGCCGGAGTAACAATTGGAAGCTGCTGGTTCTGACTCATCGTAAAAAACCACAAAAAACCGTGAATTCTAGCCTAAAAACAGATGGCGCCAATGAAGAAGCACTGATCTAAACCGAAGGGTTCGGATCGATGTTCCCACAAGTACAGACTGTCAAACACACTAAACATGAGATGAGATCAGATTCCAGTCAGCTTCCTACAAAACAAACACCGTGAGACTCGCTACGGGAAGGACAGGATAGAGGGTCTTCTCATAACCACCTTCACCTACTATTCAAGGTTTTTCTTAATGTTAGGAACAGGTAAGTATTATTTACGGGTAAGCAACCTGATATCGGACAAGTAATAATAATAATATCCCGGGCAGGAAGAAAACTAAACTACCCGCAAAACCCACACTCTCATTCATTCTCCTCATCATTCATTCACCTCTCCACCAGATCCCCAATTTCAACCTCACAAATCAACACAATTACATATCAAACTCATCACCTACTCACCAGATCTATTCCAATTCAATCCCCTAGGGTTTTACAATCTGATTGATCTATTAACTATACGAGATGAATATGAAATCAGCTCAATCGTCGTATAGAGACCGTACGCATGAATTCGCGAGTATCACCGATCGGTTGAGGAAGTCGTCGGCGGTGGCCGGAGTTAGTACCGGCGGCGGTGGAGTGAGATCGAGTGTGGCGTTTCAGTCGGAGTTTAATAAGAGAGCTTCGAAGATAGGGTATGGGATACACCATACGTCGCAGAAGCTTGCCAAGCTTGCCAAATGTGAGTTGATTTGTTTTAATTGTTAGTTATTAGTTATAGTTGTTAGTTATTATGATGTCAATGTGAATGTGATGATGCTGTTTGTAGTTATGGTTTATCGTTAATTAGCTTTACAATGAGTTTGGTGAATGTAAACATGTAATTGAGTAGAATATTAATGTGGATCTGAGGTTACACATAGCTTTGGTGATTGGAAGTTTGAACAAGTTAAGCTGCTCTAATCTTTGTTATAAAATGCTCGCAATGCTACTCAAGATCGGCTCGTGAAAAAGGCGAAAAAGCTCAATTGAGTTGATCTGGATATGCTCGTCTAATAAACGATCCCGAGCCCGAGCGTTGCTTATCAAGCCAGCTCACTAGCCTAAACAAGCACGTCGTTTATATATATATAAGTTAATATATATAATGTTATGAAAGAATAACTAGATAATATATATTATGTCATATATAAAATTATAATTGAAAAAAATATATATATTAAACTAATTATAAATTAATAAATAGTAGACGAGCCGAGCTTGAGCTTGAAAAACTACTCACGGGCCAAGCTCGAGCTTTAGAAATAAAGATAAAAAAAAAGCCTAGGTCAAGCTCCGTGTAAGTTAAACGAGCCAAGGTCGAGCCTAGTCAAGCTCCGGCTTGGCTTGTTTGAACCCTTAGCTAGCGTCAGTCGGAGCGATGTGAGGATGATGCACTCTAAATTGCATAATACGCGACACAGTCATTTTTAAGTTAAAGTGAATTCATGCATAGGTTATTTGTAGGAAGACTCTATGCAGTCGATATCGCAGATATATCGTTGATTTACATGATATCAGTTTTTTAAGTCTTAATTGTCAATTTTTAGTGTTTTAAGTGTTAATAAGTTCATACTTGCTACCATTATTAGTGTTTTGTAAGTTGCAAAAGGTTAATTTGTTATTGGTAGGAGAGTATACTGTATTGTTAGTGTTAAATTGCCGTATATAAAAATTTTGCATGATATTAAAATTACCGATATCCCACCGCGATAACTGATATCTCAAATATTGGTCCTTGACCGATATCCAATATTTTTCCGCATTAACTACATAGATCAGGAGCGCATAACACTCGATGCTAGCATCAGTTGGAGTGATGCGATGATGATGCACTCTAAATCATGCGACGCATGCTTTTTAAAGTTAAAGTGAGTTCATGCATAGGTTATTTGTTGGTAGACTACTTGTAAACATAGAGTTAAATGTGTATTTTGGCTTTACATAAACTTTATTGGTGGTACTATAGCCTTTTATTTTATTCTTTTATTTTTTAGTGTTTAAAAGTTGACAAGTTAAAATGTTATCTTTAAATACTTATCTAGTATTTTCTTAATTAACAAACACTTCTCGTACGTGCGCATCGCGCATCACACATCAGCTTAGTGCGTTGCACATGTTAGAACCAAGACTCTAATGCTACTTGGGGAAAGCTAAATCTTTTGGTATCAATATCACATCATGACATACATTTCCATGCGTCTATAATTTAGAATTTAGGGCCTTTTTTAAGTTTATTTAGCTACTTATAACTTGTCACCATGGTTTTAGTTGATATGAGTCAACCGACTATGGGTTTAGGACTTTAGGGTGCTTTTTTGCTCGAGCTATATTAGAACAGTGCTTTGTAGTAAGCTTGAACCGCGATCCTTTTAGTTTTGGGCAGGTTATAAAGTTGCACCACAGCACAATGATTTTAGGTGATATGAATCTTGTTGAGTTTGTTTATTAATCTGGGCTCTGCGTCAGGTGCATTAGAAAGTGTATAGGTAGTGCAGTAGTCGCTTGTGAGTAGCATCGAATTTGGCAATTAATATATAAATTATAGTGTTTGATTGTGCACTTTATGAGGTTATAGGCTTTACAAGGACTTCATAGTTATATGTTTGCGCTATTACACATGTTATGTGCTCTATATGCATAGAAGTTTATGTATAATCTAGAAATAGTTGATGAAAACGTGTTAAAATTAAAATCAAGCAGAACAAAGAAGTTGCAGCTTTTCAAACATACATTTTCTCACACTAGAGAGCTATGAACAAGTTGAAACCATTATGGTAGTAAACTAAAATGTCGTTTGTATTTATTCTTAACGTTTTATTTATATCATAATTATCAAATGCGCTAGGCGCACTCAAGGCGCATAGGCCTCGCCTGTGGCTTAGGCGCAAAGCTCAAAAAAAGCGAGTGTCTGAGAAAAAAAACACATTTATATAAAAAAAATAAAAATATATTGTGTATATGAAAAACGATAATATTCTTCAAATAAAATAAACAAAAGCTATTATATAGCATTTAATATCATCTAATTAGTACCAAAAGTTCTAATATAGTCAAGATTCAAATGTAATTCCAAAACTTGAATAACAAAATGTTCAACATAATTCCTTTGACCTCTACTAGATCTAAGTTTCAATAGTACTTGTGTTTCTTCTGCTCGGATTTTATCTTTTCATGTTTATGTACTAGACAAAGCCGAAGCGCTCGCCTAGGAACTAAAAGTGCATTTATCGAGCCTCGCCTGAAAAATGGGCCTAGGCGCAAGAAGCGAGGGCTTTTAATAACTATGATTTATACTACTCTTTTATGCAGGGCTATTTTAGAAGGTAAATTAGTAGTATGCTATTTGTATAACAATATATACGGTATGGTGGCACTTATTATGTTTATTTCATACTCTACTTTCAATTGATTAGTTAAGTTTTAAGCCTAAATGCTTAACTATGTGTATGTACTGACATGTTTCACTTCTGTTCTTTCAGTGGCAAAGAGGACATCTGTCTTTGATGATCCAACTACAGAGATTCAAGAACTGACTGCTGTCATTAAGCAGGACATTACAGCTCTTAATTCAGCTGTGGTGGACTTGCAGCTTATTTGCAATTCCCAAAATGAAAGTGAAAATGTTTCTAGTGACACAACCACCCATTCAACAACGGTTGTTGACAATTTGAAGAATCGCTTAATGAGCACTACCAAGGAATTTAAGGATGTTCTTACAATGCGGACAGAGGTTTGTAGTTACTAAAATAATGGGATTTTTTTAATATTTTAACATGTGAAATAACTATTATACTCTTTAATTCATTTGAAATTATAAATTTACCTGAAGAGTGTTAAGCAGTTAAATGAAGTTCTGGCAGAATTTAAAATCTTATGAAGTTTTAATTTGAAATGAAATTTCTGCATTATGGAATCTTGTACAAGTCCAAAATATTATACCCTAAGTTTTGATTCTTAATTACAATGTTACCTGATGAAATCTTATATACAGTTTCGCAAAAGCTTAAAAGTTGATTAAAATTTAATTTATAATTTGAAATTGAAAATTATGTATTTCGTTTTTGTTTTAAGTTTCTCTTAAAACTTTTTGCCCTCAAGTTAACTTGCTTTATTCCTATAAATGAACCAAATGCTCAGTGAACAGTTTGGATGGAAGTTCATTTATGTTCGTGAATATTTCTTTAGGTTCATTGATTTAAATTCGTTTATGTTCATTTATGTTCGCTGGTTTACATCTGTATAAGTTCATTCGTTTGCGTTCGTTAATATATTCATTTAATTTTTTTTAACCAATTACAACCCAGTCTACTTTTAATAAATTGTTTAGGCCCAACAAATCGTTCTTCACATTACTTTTAATTGGTTTTAGCTCAGTTATGCACGTTCGTCTATACTCAGTTATCTTTGTTTGTTTACGCTCGTGAACCATTTGTTTATACTGTTAACGGATGGACATAAACGAACATGCACATGCTCATTTTCTCAACGAACGAATACGAACAAGAAAACCTTGTTCGCTTAGTTGTTTGTGCTTGATTGTTTGTTGGGTTAAAGTGAATCAAACGGATACGAACGTGCTCTGTTCGTGTTCGTTTAGTTTGTTTACAAGCTTACATGTTTATAGTTTGACCATCATATACGATTAATGTTAAAAATCTATGGTACAATGATTATTCCATATGGATTTTTGTGTAAACTAAACGAAAGAAACAAAAGATGTTTATACCTGGTTGATTTGTTTGTAAACTTTACAATGATTTGGTGCTCTATATACATTATTATTTATTTTTAACTATTAAATTATTACTCATGTTAAACCTTTTTGGTATTTTGGCTGCAGAACTTGAAGGTTCATGAAAATAGAAGGCAGTTATTTTCTGCAACTTCTTCCAAAGAAACCGCCAATCCATTTGTCCGCCAGCGTCCTTTGGCTAATAGATCAACTGCCAGCACGGCGAATTCTCCTCCTCCATGGGCTAATGACTCTTCAAGTTCATCTCCATTATTCCAAAGGTAAAATAAAATATGACGTATTGTCTGATATTTAAATTTTAAATGGCATGATCATGTTATTGTCTTGGATTCAAAATGTGTTCCTTGTGTCTTTAAACAAAAAACTACATGTGGCAAAATGGTCAGGTCATATTGGGTCACATTTCAATATTGGTTGAAAACTGGTTATGTCATGTTGACATGCCAACTCCCTTTTTTGTAACTTTCTGAATAACAGATGGTGCCAAATATGATTACAAAAAGTACTACTAAAATAATAATCATAATCTTATTAGAGTAAAGTGCTAAAACCGTCCTCCAGGTTTGGTCATTTATGCAATTTTTGTCCAAAAAAATTATTTTATGCAACTGGACCATTAACGTTTCACATTTGTTGCCAATATCGTCCAATACGTTAACTCCGTTAATTTTAACGTTAACTTTGGGGTATTTTGGTCTTTTTATATAGTTATTTAAAATGAAATTAGAAAAATCAATAATAATAATAATAATAATATATATGTAAGTATTAGTACATTAATAATTAACCCACACCAACCCCATAGCCGGACACAGTTCCCTGCCACCGCCGCTTCCCGACAACCATAGCTACCACTTGAACCGCGTCCCTACAACCATCCCTTATCAATGGTGCTGATCATCACCCCGCCGCCACCACGAACAGTATCAATCGCCGAACTGAACCGCCACCATCAATTTCGGCTGCGATGTGTCAAATTTGCGCCGGATCTGAAATACGTTTTCCGGCCACCTCCATCTTCAACCCATGACAGTGACGCACACAAGGATTGGGTTGGTTGTTTTCGATTTGGCCCTAACACTCAACAGCCAACAGTTGTGTCAGTATTAAGACTTGGGCTTTTGAGAGCAAGATTTTTGTTGTGGATTTGAAGCAGGAGTCTGAAATGATGGTTAAAAGCTCGCCGGAAAGTGAAACCGGGAAGAGGGGAACGATGGGTGGTCTATTGGTCTTATTTAATTTACATTTTGCACCTTGGAGTGAAAAGCATGTTCATAAATCATAAAGGTGTTAAAAATTGAATAAAACAACAGTTAAAAAGAAAAGGACCAAAATACCCTAGAGTTAACGTTAAAAATTAACGGAGTTAATGAATGGGACGATATTGGCAACAAATGTGAAACGTCAATGGTTCAGTTGCACAAATTAAACTTTTTGGACGAAAATCACTTAAATGACCAAACCTGAAGAGGACGGTTTTAGCACTTTACTCATCTTATTATTATAATTTTTTCATAAATAAATATCAATGTATTTTCACTTTTGTCATGTTTTTGTCATTAGGAGTGTAAACGAGTCAAACCGAGCTTGTGCTCGCCTGGTCTTGTGCTTGGCTCGTTTAATTATGCGAGCTCGAACTCAAGCACGGTTCATGAGTAGTTATTAAAGCTCGCGCTTGACTCGGGCTGGGCCTGTTTATAATTAATTAAGTATTTTACATATATTTACAGTTATTTTTATATAAATTTATAGTTTTATATATTACATAATATATGTTGTTTAGTTATCTTTATCTTAGTCTGTATAACAATAATAATACTTATTATATAAGTTCATATTTAGTATATATTAAATCAAAAGCATAAACAATAGGCTCGTGTGTCAGATCAAGCTTGATAAGTGAAGCCTGGACTCGTATTAAACAAGCTTATTAATAGGCTCGATCGATTTAAGGTTTTAACAAGCCAACCCTTATTTGTTGTATTCTTTTTTTGGGTGCATTTGGATGATATTAAATCATAAAGGTAGCTTTAACCGCCCATTGACTCTGCTATTGACTTTTAACTTTTCAGAAAGCAAGGCGACTCTGAATCTCAACCGTTGATTCAACAACAAAACCAACAGCAACAACAAATGGTTCCATTACAAGATACTTACATGCAGAGCCGAGCCGAGGCTCTTCACAACGTTGAGTCAACTATTCATGAATTAGGCAGCATTTTCACTCAATTGGCAACCATGGTTTCTCAACAAGGAGAGCTTGCAATTAGGTAATCATTTATATTTTTGTTAACTAATTGTTTACGTTTTTAATCAGTAATCCAAACACATACTAATCTTAATTGTTTCGGCAGGATTGATGAAAATATGGAAGACACTCTAGCAAATGTAGAAGGTGCACAGGGCCAACTAATGAGGTACCTCAACGGTATATCGTCTAATCGATGGTTGATGATCAAAATATTCTTTGTATTGATCGTCTTCCTCATGATTTTTCTCTTTTTTGTTGCGTAAAGATTTTTTATGCGTGATTTATTGTCGGAAAATATATAATGCAAAAAACGAGCCTTTTGTTATAAAATGTATTGTCTTTATTGTGCATACGCTTCAATGTTTTCTTATAAAGTTGGGAGTTTTCACGATCTGATTCAATCGGTTTTGATGAATATTTGGGTCTGTGAACCGGCCAGTTTTATCGATTTGGCGGCTTAAATGTTTGGCTTCGGCGGTTTGAACTGATTAGTTTTTTAAAATCAGTAGTTTGTATTAAAAGTTTTAACATAGGTAAAGATGATTAATGAATATATAAACATAACTATATTCCAAAAGTAGAAAATATATAAATATAAAATGTTAAACAGGATGTTCGGTTTACACAGCCGGTTCCAAGTTTCAAACTGGACCGAATTGTGAATCAAACCGTATGGATCTTAAGCTGTCCGACTTGCTCCTGTTTGGACGGTTCGGTCGGTTTGTAACGGTTTTAAGTGCCCCTAAACCATCTCTAAGCAAACCGCATTATATTTTTATGTAAATATTTCCGTTTTTAGGTATTTATATATGTTTTTTAAGATTTGAAACCTGTACCAGTATGGCATGAAGAAAACGGTCATAAAGAATCATATTACGTGTTAGGCTGAAACATCATACGATCATTTTGTGGCAAACGTGATTGACGATTTGACATGACCATCGACAACGTCATATCATTTTTGTGACAATTTTGGTCATGTCATATGGTTGCATGATGTCTGTATAACGTTACGTTTTTTTAGTACAAAATATAAATGAGTTGCTTCGAATATGGTCCGTCATATTTAAGCTATGAAGGACAAACCATTAAAGCAGATATACATGGGTGCTTATAGATTGTTCAAACCGACTTTACAGTCTAAACTGAATTCATTTGGGTCTGTTTGAAATTGATGTGGTTTGGTAATGTGGTCCGCGTAAACAAAAGCGATTATCAAAGAATCTCATGTATTACACGGGTTGAATGATGAAAATGGTATAAATCATAAATCTCAAATATTTATTATGTAACGAATCACATATTTCATGTAACGAATATTGAATTTTTGAAATTTCAAAGATAAAATAATCGACAAAGTTAGTTAATTCGTGAGGCTTAAGATCCTCCCACACTATTTGGGACACACCATTTTTTTCCTATACGGCTCGTATAGGACTATACGGTTGTATAGCACCTAATTTATGTTAGTTTGTGTCAGAGCTTATCGGTCATTGTTTGTAGTGCCTCGTATAGTCCATATGGCCCGTATAGACCGTAAGGGCTATACGGGCGCATAGACAAGTTTTTGGACACAATTTTAAATATTAATACGTTAATATGGCCGTATAGACCAATACGGGCCTTATAGATCTACACGGGCGTATAGACAATTTTTTGGACACAATTTTAAATATTAATACGATAATATTTTACATTTTAATGTATTAACTACATAAATATGATACTTTAGAAATAAAATAAATTGTCTATTAACATTTACATAGCATACTCGGCTAAATAATTTGTAGTTATACCCCGAGAGCATTCGTTTAAGATTATATTATGTTATATTTTATAATAGTCTACACACAATAATCAATCAATGATTAAACAAACAAGAAAATATTTGGCCAAAACATATTGATAAACATCTGGTCCGCATACATAAAAATAAAAGTGCACACCAAACATTTGGCAAAAGCTTTCTATACGGTTGTATAGCCCTATACGACCGTATAGGTTTTATGGTGTGTTAGCTAGCAATACGAGCCATTTAACACCTATAAGGCTCGTATAGGTCTATACGGTAGAATAGGTTGAAAAATGTTGTTTTTTTGTTCCCTTGTCAGTCATGAGTAGCCTATACGGCCGTATAGGCTTATACGAGCCGTATAAACATATAGGAGTGGTGTATGAGGATCGCATCCCATTCGTAAATACTTTTGGAACTTTGGTAGAAGAATCTGTCGATCATTTGATGACAAATTCAAAACTAACTTCTACACCAACACATTTCAAAAGTGAGTATTAATTAGAAATAAAAAAATTCTTAGAAGTATGTGGTAATGAAAAGTTGTTAAATAAGTGTCATGTTATTATATAAATGGGAACAAAAATTAGAAAGATGATAACGATTTGTAGAAAAAAAAAAGTTTAAAAAAATAAATATAAAATCATAACTCAAAATTAAAAAAAAAAAGTAAAAAAAACAATAATGTTTCTCCCTGTCTTTCTCGTTCAAAAAAATAAAAGACACAATGTTGATAAAAAAAGATCATTGTGTCGTTTTATTTATCAATGTGTTTTTTGTTTTAGTTTCGTTATTGATTGTGTCTTTTTTCCTTAACACTATTATTTTTTTTATATTGTGTTATATTACTCAGCATTATGTTATATTTTGTTCGGCATTGTGTTATATTTTACGATCTGTTGAGTCTTTTTTTTATTTATAATCGTGCATTTTTTCTAGGCATTGCGTCTTTTCGTCATTTTTTTTAACGGTAATAAAGGAGAAAACATTTTGGTTTTTAAAATTTTTCCATTTTTTATTTATATTTTGAGTTATGATTTTTTATTTTTGAATTTTTTAAAGGGTTTTTTATATGACCATAAAATGTATCTCACACTTCTCATTTTTGTCTCTATTTATATTTTAACTTTACCCATTACCATAATACATACTTAATTTTATTTTTAGTTTGTTCATATTATTTTGAAGAAGGGTAGGAATAAAGTGTGGGATAGGATGCTTTCCAAAAGCCAACATGGTTTTTTTTTGAACGACCAACTAAATAACGTCGGGTACTCTGTACGCGGTCCCCATTGGTTAAAGGTAGCCCGAGCCGGCTACGAGTCCGGACGGATGGAGCCCCTAGCAGTCCACCTTTTGAGGGATTCCCCGGATAAAACCCGACCCCGACGCTTGCCAAACGGCACAACATCGAGAAGCCGGTAAAACCGGGTGATATCAGGACTCGAACCCTGGCAACCCATGGTCATCCCTCATATCTCCCATATAAATTGATGATAGTGAGATTTGAACCACCTACCTCTCACTAATAAAGTAATTGCTCTACCATTGAGTCAGATCCAATTTATAAAGCCAACATGTTTTTACCCAAAAGAATGCTGTTTAATTCTTAAATATATTATCTTTTGTGAAATTACATTTGAGTTTAGTTTTTGCAAGATTTATTTATAGTAAAGCTTTTGTTTCTTAAATATATTGCTAATAATGGTGAAAAGATAACGATAACGATAACGATTTTGGTTTTATATAAAGGAATGAAGGATTGGTTACTTATTTGATCCATAAATATGAAAAATGGGTCAAATGTATTGAGTTGAGTTATTTTACGAATACCAATAAAAATGAGAAGTGTGTAAAGTCATAATTAATTGATATTGTCAAGTAGGGATAAAAAAATAGTATAAAAGTAATATTAGTACATATTTTCTTTAACTTGCAAGTCACATATCAATTCTCTCATCATTTTAAAACGTCAATAACTTTTTCATATGATGTGTTTTTTTAAATCACTATAATAACAAACTTTTTTTTATCTTTAATATGAGCATGACTTTGTTATATAAAATTTAAAACAAAAATTATATCATTGTGTCTTTTTTCGTCATTGTGTCTTTCTGCTTGTCATTGTGTTTTTTTCGTCACTGTGTTTTTAAATCATCATTGTGTTTTTTTTTAAATGCAATAACACGGTTGTGTAATAATCTATACTATATATAATACAAGAGTGAGAGACATCTTAAATTTTAAGAGATGCCACTTTTATTGCATATTGTACAATTAACAATCAAAGAATTTTAAAAATATAGTGGTAATATAGTCTTTGCTCATTCAAAAATAACTTACACTAATGGCCCCTTAACTTCAATCAAGTTTTGTTAATTTACTAAATAGTTATACATTTTCTCCTCATTTTAAACCAACTACCCTACGACTTTTTAACGACCATAACTTTTTTACATGTTAATATTTTTCTAAAAAAATACACCAAAAAATGAGTATTTTATTCTCTTTAATTTGAATATGGTATTGTTATAGTTTATTAATTTTAAAACAACTAATGTGCTACGTGATTACTAGTTATTATCAGCAATGGGTCAGGCAGGTTCGGGTAATGGTGTCGGAACGGGTTAGGGTCGGAACATGTTAATACAAAAAAGGGTTAATTTAGTTCATGTCGAGATGAATTTAAATGGGTCATGCCAAAACGGGCTTCGGTTTAAAACGTTTTCGGGTCGGCACAAGTCCGTTGAAACGGATGGCATTGTTTATACATACCGGATTGCTCGCATATAGGCGTTGTGTGTGACATCTGCCCAAATCCGACCCGACCCAGGTACCCGTTTTCGGATCCGATTTTAAGATTTAAAATTTGATTATAATCTTTATAAATTTATCAATCATATATATATATATATATATATATACTAATAATAATAATGATAATAATAATAATTCCTTTCCGCCGTCCCGCCCCTTTTTCTCTCTTGTCGCGTCCCGCCCCTTTTCCTCTTTTCTCTTTGCTTGTCCTTTGGTTCTTCCCGCCTAAGGATGTCTGCGCAGCTCCACGCGCCAGACTCCTTACAAGGAAGCCTGCGTGAAGACCAGCTGTTCCTGCGATACGCGAGGCGAACTGTTCCCGCGGCGCGCAAAGGATTGTAGTTCTTCCCGCGGCGCGCTAAGGATTGTAGTTCTTCCCGCGGCGCGCTAAGGATTGTAGTTCTTCCCGCGGCGCGCTAAGGATTGTAGTTCTTCCCGCGGCGCGCTAAGGATTGTTCTGTCTGCCTTCGCCCTCGCGCACTCAAGCCTTCTCGCACTAGACACTTAAGTCTTTTCTCCAGTTTAAGCCAGCCTGTATGCTTTTGAAATATCTTATCTTCTGTGCTATACCTGCCAAGGTATGGGCACAGTAGGCCAGATCTGACATCTGTCCGAAAGGTCACTTTCGGCGCAGCTTGCTTACCAACCCTCCTGGTTGTCAGAAAAAGTAACTGGCATAATCTTTTAAAATCTTCTTTTCCATGTCTTGATCAGTACTTTGACTGACCCCTCCCATGCTATGAACAGTGACCTGTCAGCCTTCCCCATCCCCTGCAGCTGCCACCATATCTCTTGCTTTTGATATCTTTTGCTTTGATTTGATAAGATCTTTTTTTCCCAAATTCAAGGGATGTGTTCCCTAGGGTTTTCCTATAAATAAAACTAATTTCTTGGATAATTAAACACTACACTCAAACACTTAAACACTCCCCAAAAATCTTTCTCCCTTACTCTCAGCCGGAGATCCTCAGCAACGCCTCCAACTCCCCTCTTTGCAATCCGTCTTCTCTTCTTTTCTGCCCAGAAATCTCGGTAAATAAATAATATAATAATTTGTTTAAGTGACTTACATATATTCAAGACATAAAAACCAATCGTTAAACCAATAACCTCTTATTTATAGGTTAACTTTCGCTTGTTTAAAAGTTGGTTCTTGCATTATCTTTCAACACACCTTTTACAAGTGAGTAATCTCGTACCTAATCCCCTTTTATTTTTTTAACGTTTTGGGATGTTCATGTGTTCGTACAACTTGAGTCTTAAACTTGTTTATGAAATTATGTGCGCAAAACCCATGTGTTATGGACGTTTACTAGTGATTGTATATTTGTATGTGTTGATCATTAACCGCTTTGATCGGCCTATTCCGAAGTTTTCATGGATCCATTAGATGAACACGGGAGACCTATTGTTACGATTTTCTTGGTTTGTTTGCACATACACGAATGATTATTTGTTTTTGCTCGATTTGGAGCACGCTATGAACTATGAGCTATGAGCTATGATCTATTTAGGCTTGATCACAATCTGTTTACACACTATGTTGAACACCAGTTATACACATGTTGCGCGCAGTGCTTTGTTATTATCTATTGATATCTATTAAACTTGATTTCTCACCGACACGCAAGTGTTGACGTTTTATTTTAACACATGTTCAGGTTTGCTGTAGCTGCTTTTGGAAACTCGAGGACACGTAGGATGTTTTCTTTTACTTTGGACCTAGTTTAAAATATAACAAGATAAACTTATGTATTTGAATATTATGAGTTATGTTATGTGATTTATGTTACTTTATGGTGTGTTATGCGCATGCGCAATGAAATGTATTTATTAAATATTGACACCCAAATAGTGTCACGAGTAATGAAACAATTCGTAGCGCCCCGATGTATAATCCGCCATCGGTCGGGGTGTTACAGATTGGTATCAGAGCTCCGTGACTTTAGGATTAGGTGGTTAGACGTAACGACCTAGAATACCTAAGAGTCCCTTCTCGCGCATGAGAAAAATCTCATGAATGCGCGCTAATTGTTAATTACTCGATATTTATAAAATATGCTTGCGCATACGCAGCACATGATTTCATGTTTTATCCGCGATCTTTCGATTTTTATTGTTAAATTTCAATTCGTTTCTTTACTTACATATTCGTTTGTTGTTGGGACTTAACATTGAAAATCCGAAAAGTCATGGTGATACATGAATAGTTGATTTTCAATCCCCATTAACTTTATGTTCTAAAATTGAAGATTTGAAAAGTCATGGTGATACATGAATTATCAACCTTCAACACTCATTTACTCGTATATTTTAAATTGAAGATTTGAAAAGTCATGGTGATACATGAATTGTCAACCTTCAATACTCATTTACTCGTATATTTTAAATTGAAGATTTGAAAAGTCATGGTGATGCATGAATTGTCAATTTTCAATTCGAATTCATTACCTGTATTAAGTTTGCATTTAAATTCATATTTTACTTCAAAATTTGATAGCATTTAACTCCGCGAAACAAGCTTTACAATGATATACTTTGCGCTAAAACGATTTCCCATACCAGGATATTAACAAAAACTTTTATAGAATGCCTCCGTTATCAGCTCGCCGTCATCAGAGGAGAGAAGCCTCGCGCAGAAGTATGCAGCGTCGTTCCCAGGAAATGGCCGCCGCAATAGCCCAAGCCTTAAATCAAAATAATACCAACCCCTCCGGATACAATATTAAGTCATTTAATGCGGGTAACCCTCCGAAATTCACATGGCTCGAAGGAGCCACCGTAATGCTCCAATGGCTCGAGAAAATTGAGAACACCTTCCTCCATACCCATTGCCCTCCAGACCGACGAACCTTATACGCCTCAAGTGTCCTGGAATCAAGGGCGCTTACATGGTGGAACGGAGTAGCTCACGCGCGTGGCGCAGAGGCTGCTTCTAGCATGCTCTGGGAGGAATTCAAGGATCTTTTGACTCGAGAATTCTGCCCTCCCAACGAAGTAAAGCGCCTTGAGGAGGAATTTTGGAACTTGAAACAGCACAGTGGCGAAGCGTGCGAGTACGCTACGCGCTTTCACGAACTAAGTTTGCTTGTCCCGCACCTAGTTACCCCTTCCCGCCGCGCCATCGAAAAGTTTCTTGGGGGTCTCCCCATGGAAATTCAAGATTCTGTATGGGCCAGGAACCCAGTAACCCTCTCTGACGCCATCGAGTTGGCCGCTGTGCTCAGCGACAACCATGTCAGGGCAGGAACCCTGTTCCTGCGGGGAACCGAGAAGACCAAACTCACCAAGACTGTCCCAGAACCAACGGAAACCAAGCCAGAACCCTCAAACCGTAACACTCTCAAACGCAGGCGCAAACCCAATCATCAAGCCTACGCGCTTACCAACCCGCTCATTGTCCAGCAACCCGCCTACCAACCTCCAGTACACGCTCCTAACCCACTGTCAACCTACCCAACACCCCCTGTACTCCATAACTATGCCTTAACCAATTCCGCGCTCCCTGCCCCGTCAACTAAGAAACCTTACACAGGAAACCAACCCTTTTGCCCAACCTGTAAACTTCATCACCCAACTCAAGCCCCGTGTCGACAATGCAACCGATGTGGCCGTATTGGTCACACTGCTGAGTACTGTAGAGTCCTTCCCGCCAACCCAATCGCGCAAACACCACCAACCTACCCGCAAAACCCACAATCAACATACCATAATCCACGACCCAGGTCGTGCTATAACTGCGGTGACCCCAGTCATTTCCGGAACGCGTGCCCGAGACTGCAAGTACAAATTACGCAAGCTAATCCGGTTAACCAAATTTCAAACCAAGTGGCGCGCGGACGAGCTTTTAATATAACCGCGCACCAAGCGCAAGCGAATAATGACGTGGTTAATGGTACATTTTTACTTAACGGACAATATGCATCTATACTTTTTGATACTGGCGCCGATAGGAGTTTTATTTCTCGCGCATTTGAACAAAAACTTGCGCAACCGCGAATAAACTTAAACGGAAACTTTACAGTTGAAATGGCTAACGGTGAATCAATTATAATAAACTCTGTGATCAAAGATTGCACGCTTAACTTTAATGAACACAATTTTCTAATCGACCTCATTCCCATGCCTCTTGGAAGTTTTGATGTTATTATTGGTATGGACTGGCTCTCGCAAAATCGCGCCGAAGTAATCTGTGCCAAGAAATTGATTCGCATTCCTCGGGAAAATGGTCAAGATCTTCATATCTACGGCGAGAAACCATCTAACGGTCTTAAACTTATGTCATGCACTGAAGCCCGAAGACTTTTACGAAAGAGATGTGTCGCGTTCTTAGCTCATGTGGTCAAACCCGATGAAGGAAAGAAGAAACTTCATGAAATCCCCATCGTGCGTGACTTTCCTGAAGTCTTTCCCGAAGATCTTTCTGGTTTACCTCCCGCTCGGGAAGTCGAGTTTCGTGTTGATCTTGTTCCTGGTGCATCCCCCGTAGCCAAATCTCCTTATCGACTTGCACCCGCTGAAATGCAAGAATTAGCAAGTCAACTTCAAGAGTTGACCGATAAAGGATTCATTCGCCCTAGCTCTTCGCCGTGGGGTGCTCCGGTGTTGTTCGTTAAAAAGAAAGACGGTTCGTTTCGCATGTGTATCGATTACCGCGAGCTGAACAAGCTCACCATTAAGAACCGGTACCCCTTACCGCGTATTGATGACCTCTTTGACCAACTCCAAGGTGCCTCTTGTTTCTCCAAAATCGATCTCCGTTCTGGCTATCACCAGTTGCGTATCCGCGAAGAAGATATTCCCAAAACTGCCTTTCGAACCCGCTACGGTCATTTTGAATTCTTGGTCATGCCCTTCGGTTTAACCAACGCACCCGCTGTCTTCATGGATCTAATGAACCGGGTGTGTAGGCCTTTCTTGGACCAATTCGTGATCGTGTTTATCGATGACGTTCTGGTATATTTCAAAACCAAGGCCGAGCATGAACAACATCTTCTGTTGGTGTTGCAAAAGCTTCGAACCGAACAACTCTATGCCAAACTCTCCAAGTGTGAGTTTTGGTCTGAAGAAGTACAGTTTCTTGGTCATGTTGTAAACAAGATGGGTATTCATGTCGACCCATCCAAAATTGAAGCAATCAAGCACTGGATTACACCGACCACTCCTACCGAAATCCGTTCCTTTTTGGGCTTAGCTGGTTACTACCGGTGATTCATTTCGAACTTCTCAAAAATCGCCTTGCCTTTAACAGCATTAACGCACAAAGGCAAACCGTATAATTGGGGCTCGAAGCAAGAAGAAGCCTTTCAAACGCTCAAGCGAAAGTTGTGCGAAGCTCCCGTTCTAACGTTACCAGAGGGTACTGACGACCTTGTCGTTTATTGTGATGCCTCCAACCAAGGTCTCGGTTGTGTACTTATGCAACGAGGCAAGGTTATCGCATACGCGTCAAGGCAACTCAAAATTCATGAAAAGAATTATACGACTCACGACCTTGAACTTGGTGCAGTTGTATTTGCCTTAAAAATCTGGAGACACTACCTCTATGGTACTAAGTGCATCATTTACACCGACCATAAAAGCCTTCAGCACATTTTTGATCAAAAGGAACTTAACATGAGACAACGCCGATGGAACGAACTCATCAGCGATTACGATTGTGAGATCCGATATCACCCTGGAAAGGCTAATGTGGTAGCCGATGCGCTCAGCCGCAAACCCAGTCAACTCAACTGTATTTTGCCGCGCACAGCAGCTTCGCTTCGTGCCGATCCAAAGTAATCTTGAATCGCGCATTCGCGACGCGCAGCGCGCATCGATCAGCAAAGGAAACCTACGCGCCGAGTTAGCGTGTGGTGCGGAAGCGCATCTAGTCCCTAACCTGAATGGAACTCTCTGTTATCTCAATCGCATCTGGATTCCCAATGATGAGATTCTTCGCACGGACATTCTGAGTGAAGCGCACAAAACTCGGTATTCCATTCATCCTGGCGCTGACAAAATGTACAAAGATTTGCGCCTTACTTATTGGTGGCCCGGTATGAAAAAGGATATTGCTGTGTTCGTAGCTAAATGCCTAACTTGTTCTAAGGTAAAAGCTGAACATCAACGCCCATCTGGTTTGCTCGAACAACCAGAAATTCCTACGTGGAAATGGGAAAGTATAGCAATGGACTTTATCACCAAGTTACCCTCGACCGCAAGCAAACATGATAGCATTTGGGTAATAGTGGATCGATTGACCAAGTCTGCCCACTTTCTGCCCATTCGTGAAACCTACCGTGTTGAACAACTTGCGCATCTATATGTCAAAGAAATTGTCTGCCGTCATGGTACTCCCTTGAGCATAATATCCGATCGCGATGGCCGTTTTATATCTCGCTTTTGGAAATCTCTCCAATCTGCATTAGGAACTCGTTTGGACATGAGTACTGCATATCATCCTCAGACTGACGGACAGTCTGAGCGAACCATCCAAACCCTTGAGGATATGCTTCGATCTTGTGTTCTTGATTTTGGAGGTAATTGGGATTCACACCTACCTCTGATCGAGTTCTCTTATAATAACAGCTATCATTCCAGCATCGGTATGGCCCCATTTGAAGCACTTTACGGACGAAAGTGCCGCTCACCGATTTGTTGGAACGAAGTGGGTGAAGTTCAAATCACAGGACCCGAACTAGTTCAAGAGACAACCGATAAAATTGCCAAGATCCGTGATCATCTGCTGACTGCCAGAAGCCGACAGAAGAGTTACGCAGATCGCAGGCGGAAGCCTCTCGAATTTCTAGTTGGTGATCTTGTTCTCCTCAAAGTGTCGCCCTGGAAGGGTGTTGTCCGCTTTGGGAAGAAAGGTAAGCTTGCACCTCGTTATGTTGGTCCATTCAAGATTCTTGCGAGGGTGGGAAAGGTTGCCTACAAACTGGACCTGCCGCCCGCGCTCAGCAATATGCATCCAACGTTCCATGTATCCAATCTCAAGAAATGTTTAGCTGACGAGAACCTCCACAGACCACTTGATGAAGTTCAAGTTGATGAGTCTATGCATTTTGTTGAGAAGCCTGTTGAGATTATGGATTGCGAGGTGAAGCAAACCAAGCGCAGTCGCATCCCTATTGTCCAAAGTTCGCTGGGAGTCCAAGCGCGGAGCCGAGTTCACTTGGGAAAGGGAAGATCAAATGAAGATCAAATACCCGCACCTTTTCTCTGCGCATCCTACTTCGAGATAAATTTCGGGACGAAATTTCTTAAAGTAGGAGAGACTGTGACATCTGCCCAAATCCGACCCGACCCAGGTACCCGTTTTCGGATCCGATTTTAATATTTAAAATTTGATTATAATCTTTATAAATTTATCAATCATATATATATATATATATATATATATATATATATACTAATAATAATAATGATAATAATAATTCCTTTCCGCCGTCCCGCCCCTTTTTCTCTCTTGTCGCCGTCCCGCCCCTTTTCCTCTTTTCTCTTTGCTTGTCCTTTGGTTCTTCCCGCCTAAGGATGTCTGCGCAGCTCCACGCGCCAGACTCCTTACAAGGAAGCCTGCGTGAAGACCAGCTGTTCCTGCGATACGCGAGGCGAACTGTTCCCGCGGCGCGCAAAGGATTGTAGTTCTTCCCGCGGCGCGCTAAGGATTGTAGTTCTTCCCGCGGCGCGCTAAGGATTGTAGTTCTTGTAACACCCCGACCAGAGGCGGATTATACATCGGGGCGCCACATATTGTTTCATTACTCGTGACACTATTGGGTGTCAATATTTAATAAATATATTCATTCGCGCACAGCGCAAAGTAAACACAAGATAACATAAATCATCATAAATCAATATATTATAAATCATAATATTCGAACAGCAATAACTTGTCTTGATACATTTTAATCTAGGTCCAAAATAAAGAAAACTTCCTACGTGTCCTCGAGCTCCAAAACAGGTACTGCAAACCTGAACATGTGTTAAAATAAACGTCAAACACTTGCGTGTTGGTGAGAAATCAAGTTTAATACAATACATAGATAACAATAAATCTGCGCGCAACATGTGTATGTCTGGTTTTCAACAAGGGTGTAATCCGATCGGGACCAACTCTAAGATTCATACTCATAGACTGCCAGTGCTCACAATTGAGCTCACAAACAAGAAAGACTGTGCAAGTGTAAACAAAAGAGAAAATCATAAACGATAGTTCTCCCGTGTTCATCTAATGGTACCATGAGAACTGCGGAATAGACCGACAAGACGGTTAATGATCCATACATACAAATAAACAGCCAAGTCTACGTCCTCAACACATGGGATACTGCGCGACTAAAGTTCATAAACAGTTTAAGACTCTAAGTTTGTATGAACACATGAACATCCCAAAACATTAAAAGCAAAAAGGGATTAGGTACGAGATTACTCACTTGATAATCGGTGCGGTGTAAGATAAAGCAAGAACCAACTTTAAACAAGCACAAGTTAACCTATAAATAAGATTATTGTTTTAATGATTTGTTTTAAGTCTTGATTATAAGTTAGCATAATTAACAAGTAAATTATTATATATAATATATATTACCGGAAAAGCAGGGCAGAACAGGGAGGAAGACGGAGGCAGAGAGGAAGACGGCAGAGAGAGCAAGGAGGAGGTTAAATTAAGTGTTTGTGTGTGATGTGTTAGGAAAAATAAGATTATTATTTATAGAGAAACCCTAGGGAACACAATCCCTAGAAAAGAGGAAAGGATCTCCAAAAAGTAAAAGATTCCAAAAGCAAAAGATATCAAAAGATATGGCAGCTGCAGGGGACAAGAGAAAGCTGACAGGGAACAGTAAACAGGCATGGGAGGGTCAGATAAAGGTATTGGTCAAAGCATGGAAAAGCAGATCTCAAAAGATAATGTCAGTCACTTTTTCTGTCAACCAATGGGGTTGGTGCGCATGCTGCGCCAAAAGTGGCTTTTCAGACATAAAGCAGATTAGGTCAACGGCTCAAAAGATAAGATATCGCAAAAAGGTAAACGGCAGGATAAAACAGGAGAAAAAGATATAAGGCTAGCGCGAGAAAGCTGCGCGTGCGAGAGGCTGCGCATGCGGGAAGGTTGAGCGCGCGAGGGCGAAGGCAGACAGGATAACCTTAGCGCGCCGCGGGAAGAACTACAATTCTAACCGCGTCGCGAGAAGAACTATATTCCTTAGCGCGTCGCGGGAAGAACAGTATCCATAGCGCGCCGCGGGAAGAACTAAAATCCTTAGCGCGCTGCGGGGACAGTTCGTCTCGCGTATCGCAGTAACAGGTGGTCTGCACGCAGGCTTCCTTGTAAGGAGTCTGGCGCGTGGAGCTGCGCAGACAACCTTAGGCGGGAAGGAACAAAGGACAGGGGTTCAAGGCTTAAGGGCGGGACGGCGACAAGAGAAAATATATTATTATTATTAAGAAGATTATATATAAATAAATATAAAGTCATAACAGAAAGAGATCGGATAAGAGAAACGGGTACCTGGGTCGGGTCGGATCGGGGCAGATGTCACAGTTCTTCCCGCGGCGCGCTAAGGATTGTAGTTCTTCCCGCGGCGCGCTAAGGATTGTTCTGTCTGCCTTCGCCCTCGCGCACTCAAGCCTTCTCGCACTAGACACTTAAGTTTTTTCTCCAGTTTAAGCCAGCCTGTATGCTTTTGAAATATCTTATCTTCTGTGCTATACCTGCCAAGGTATGGGCACAGTAGGCCAGATCTGACATCTGTCCGAAAGGTCACTTTCGGCGCAGCTTGCTTACCAACCCTCTTGGTTGTCAGAAAAAGTAACTGGCATAATCTTTTAAAATCTTCTTTTCCATGTCTTGATCAGTACTTTGACTGACCCCTCCCATGCTATGAACAGTGACCTGTCAGCCTTCCCCATCCCCTGCAGCTGCCACCATATTTCTTGCTTTTGATATCTTTTGCTTTGATTTGATAAGATCTTTTTTTCCCAAATTCAAGGGATGTGTTCCCTAGGGTTTTCCTATAAATAAAACTAATTTCTTGGATAATTAAACACTACACTCAAACACTTAAACACTCCCCAAAAATCTTTCTCCCTTACTCTCAGTCGGAGATCCTCAGCAACGCCTCCAACTCCCCTCTTTGCAATCCGTCTTCTCTTCTTTTCTGCCCAGAAATCTCGGTAAATAAATAATATAATAATTTGTTTAAGTGACTTACATATATTCAAGACATAAAAACCAATCGTTAAACCAATAACCTCTTATTTATAGGTTAACTTTCGCTTGTTTAAAAGTTGGTTCTTGCGTTATCTTTCAACACACCTTTTACAAGTGAGTAATCTCGTACCTAATCCCCTTTTATTTTTTTAACGTTTTGGGATGTTCATGTGTTCGTACAACTTGAGTCTTAAACTTGTTTATGAATTATGTGCGCAAAACCCATGTGTTATGGACGTTTACTAGTGATTGTATATTTGTATGTGTTGATCATTAACCGCTTTGATCGGCCTATTCCGAAGTTTTCATGGATCCATTAGATGAACACGGGAGACCTATTGTTACGATTTTCTTGGTTTGTTTGCACATACACGAATGATTATTTGTTTTTGCTCGATTTGGAGCACGCTATGAACTATGAGCTATGATCTATTTAGGCTTGATCACAATCTGTTTACACACTATGTTGAACACCAGTTATACACATGTTGCGCGCAGTGCTTTGTTATTATCTATTGATATCTATTAAACTTGATTTCTCACCGACACGCAAGTGTTGACGTTTTATTTTAACACATGTTCAGGTTTGCTGTAGCTGCTTTTGGAAACTCGAGGATACGTAGGATGTTTTCTTTTACTTTGGACCTAGTTTAAAATATAACAAGATAAACTTATGTATTTGAATATTATGAGTTATGTTATGTGATTTATGTTACTTTATGGTGTGTTATGCGCTATGCGCAATGAAATGTATTTATTAAATATTGACACCCAAATAGTGTCACGAGTAATGAAACAATTCGTAGCGCCCCGATGTATAATCCGCCATCGGTCGGGGTGTTACATTGTGTGGTGCGCTTACTGGCACCGGTTACACATCCGATGCCACGTCAAATGCATACCATCGTCGGGTTACGCACGCACTGTTGCGATGTTACAAGCGTACTAACATCGTTGCCTTTGTGCGTACACCGCTGCATAGCGCGGGCACTTGGCTAGTAATACGTAAAATATAATGATAAAATAACAACAAATTATCTAATATATAAAACACAATAATGAATACATGTTACACAATTACCTAAAACATAAAACACAACGATGAATACATATAACACAATGATCTGAAACGTAAAACATAATGGTGAATACATATAACACAATGGCCTGAAACGTAAAACACAATGTAAACTACATATTACACAGTGACATAAACGGAATATACAATGAACGTAATATTCTTTTTCTCCACAATGATAAAACACAATGATAAGTAGAAAGACAAATGATGAGCACAAAGACACAATGATAAACAAAAAGACACAATGACATAATCTTTGTTTTAATTGTTATCTTTAAAATCGGTACCAATTGATAACACAATGACCAAAATCTATAACACAATACATAGAAAAACCAAATTAAAAATCAGAACAATCAATAACACAATATAAAAAACCCACTAATTTTATACTCGTATTAAGGATAAAGAAACGATTGCTATCATGGTAAATTAAAAAAAAAAAAGAATGTTGCATGAAAAAATTATGGATGTTTTAAAATGATGGGGGAAATGACATACGCCTCGTATGTGAAAAGAGAAAGTCAACAAAAGTGACCATTACCTTTATGTCATTCTCATCAATTTATTCTCCTAAATTAATCTTCACAATTCAAATCTAAGATCAATTGATTGGATTCCTTCTCACCCTTCTCATTTGTGTTGTCCTTTGTATTTTAACTTTACCATAGATATATTAGGTTTGAAAATAGTCGACCCAACCAACCTGAAATGCATGATTCAGAATCTTTTGAAATGGTAGTCACCCGTTTCCTAACTGATAAATATATAAAGTGATCCGGAAGGTTGTAAATGTTATGATTTAAGTTTACTAGTTTTATTTAATTTATTTATCTATTTTTTTACAACGACAAGTCACATATTCTACTAATTCTACTTCTAAATTTCTTTTCTTTTTTTCTTCCGGGTCACCTACAAGAGTCCTTACCACATAAAAAGACAAAGTTCTGTCAAACTCTTGATATCGCTAGACTAAATAATCATTTGTTTTAAGTTTGCTAAATAGTTAATTGTTTAGTTAACTAAATTTAGTTTTATTTTTAAATCCTCACTAAAACAAATAATCCAAATTAGTTATTTTTTTACATAAATAAATACAAATTTATGTTATGTAACTAATAAGCTTTCTATTTTGTGAAAATGGTAGGGTTGTCGTTGAATCTTGGGTCTCAACAAGTCATATGCTTATATAGTTGCAAGCAGTGACGGAGTCAGAAAATTTTTTTATGAGTTCGGGATTTTTTGATGTTCGGTTTTTTCTGGGGTCAAAAGTTTTGGGCCTAAATGGGTTGAGTCGGGTCGGGTCCTCCATTCAGTTAAATAAATAAAATGCAACAATAAATCATAACAAAACTACATCGTCAACATTCAATAAAATACAAAGTTATATTAAATAAAAAAGAAAGAGTCGGTCGGTCATTGTTGTCTGGTTGAAGTCCGACAGGTGAGGGCTAAGGCCATGAGGCGTTCGTTGAAACCTTGAGGTGAACTGGCAAAGGCGATTACATGAGGCAAGAGTCGTACTCATCTGGTCGATGGAAACATAAATTGATCGTTCGTATTTGTATTTTTTTTTTGTTTAACTTTGAGTTAGGTATCTTAATTGGGTTGGGCTTATTGACTCAATCTATGAATAATTGTGGGCTTTTTATATAATTATATATGTGCTATTATTGCTCTATTTATAATGTTTGTTAGTAATCTTTATATATATTTTTTTTTACTTTTTATATTTATAAAAGAAATATTCATTACTAAATTTTTTTAACTAAATTTATAACAATCAACGGGTTTGAATCTATAGTTTTTAAATGATACTGGGTTCGATCGTCGAAAAAGAATGGGTTCGCTCGTTAATTCGATGTTATAGGTTATATATAATGCCGAAAAAAGACCGGGTTCGACCGAACCCGGCGAACTATATGTGGCTCCACCACTGGTTGCAAGTTAGTTGTTTTTCTTTTTTTTTTTAAAGGCCAAATTTTATATAAAAAAAACGAACCTCAAGCAAGAAGCAAAAGGACCATAGCTGCAAAACGAAACAACTAAAACATGTTACAAGCAACCACAACCACTCTTACATCGGAGAGTTAACAAAATGAAAACTGTGCCATGTTCCGGATAAGCACCCATAAGAAGAGGTAAGCTTTCACGTCATTATATTAATAGGTTACCATAGAGTGAGTTTTAATCCTGGGCGTCCGATGTAAATCCAAGATTGAATATTAACCGTTTGATAAGAACATCCAAGATAATAAAGATTACTCATTCAGTCCTTGCGTTCGATGTCTCCTTCAATTGTCTCCCTAACATTCAATTTTTGCTCCCAGACCACGTTTGCAGTGCACTAATTCTACCGCTTCTGGATCTCAAAAAGGTATTGTAGATTTGAGTATCCACAGTCAATGTTTCAGAATTTAATGAAAGAGGACTGCATAGAACCTTTCATTAACAAATCTTTTTTTTTTTTTTATACAAAAGATAGATTGATATGATTGCATGGCATAATACAACCCATGCTATAATGCTATTAGTATTAACACATCACTTATTTATGGAACTTAAAAAATGGATGAGACAATGTTAGAAGGTCAACTGAACCCCCCATTATAGTTATGAAAATCTGTGGCCATTTTTTCTTTAATTTGAATTTTGACATAAGATTCTCAAACACTTTAAACTTATTACTTAGAATTCACTTGCAAAAAATAATAAATGTGTTAAAACGGGTCAACACGTGAAGAAGACCTGTTGAACTGAACACAACCCGTTTAGCTAAACGGGTTCGCGGGTTTGACCCATAACTTACCTGAACCCGCATGTACCAGACCAAGATCCGTAAATTCCATGTCACCCTTACTTGCCAGAGCTATGGAAGTTGGTTAAGCAAATCGTTAAATGTTAGTCTTTGACAAGATTACAACTGAGACTTCTATGGAAGCTTAGATTTACTACTTTGATTTACTTCATGTGTAGCTTATTTATTTAATGATAATTCGATATTGAGAATTTAGTGTAAATTGTACGTCTTAACTTATTTATTTAATGATAATGATAATTAGCAATCGTAGCAGGTCAGAACCGGAACCAAACCCAACTGAATAGAAACAAACTTCTAACCGAGAACCGGAACTCATTTGATACACGGGTCTTCTATACGGGTATGATCTCCTGTTCCCGGGGTTTTACGAGCATTGTCTCCACCAACGCCAAAAATTACAAGTTTACCTATTCAGAAGCTAACCCTCAAGCATATGACATAATTGGCTACAATATATGACGGTTTAGCCTACTTTTGGCAGGTAAACAAACCTCAAGCGTATCCTATTAAGCTTGAAGGCCATGAAGGAGAAGTGACTGGTGTAGATTGGTATGCATTTTGTTTAATTATACTACCAATTAATATATTGATACTCCATTGTTTTATTAGACTTCAACACGTGTATTAATACTTAACTTAATTTATCAACCTGCAGGTGCTCATATGAGATAGGCAAAATAGCTACTGTTGCAGTTAATTTTGTGGTAAGTTTCACCTTAACAATCAGTGAAATCAAATTAATCTTATTTTTCCTATAAATGCCAAAACACACAGATTTTATGTTTTTAGTCTTTTGACCTTTAACATATATGTATGATTTGATCTAGCATTTTATCAAACATGTCAAATAGGTCGAATTGTTCTTACCAGAAGGAACATTTTTGTACTTTGACTTTTGAGGTCAAACATAAAGTTGGACAAAATAACTAGCACTTTCTTGTGTAGGGTATTGTCTATGATAACTGTTAAAACGTTCTTCACATAACGGATCACATGACTTCAATGCTCTAATATCATGAACTTGGTTTTCTATATGCTAACAACACTAATATGTTTTATTATAATTAGTGCAGATGCCTAATAATGACTTTAAAGCTGATGCACTTTTTTTAGAAAGCAGGTTGAAGTGCTATTGTAGGGCCTATTGAAACTGTTTATACGGGTCACCCAATTTATCTGTTTGTCAACAACAATGTGAAGAAGTAAATGTAAAATCTCTTTTCTACACAGGTATACAAATATTCTGTACTATCAATCATGCATATGATATATACACTTTTTAATACAACGACCTTAAAACTAATTCTAAATTGTCATAAAAAGGTGAATTTTTCTTTTTGCATTTTTAGATGGAGGGATGAAAGAAATCTATCATGTGGTTTTTGGCTTTTTTTTTTTTAACGATAGGTAATATGTGCTATAAGTCTATAACAATGCAAGTGTAGATTCTGGTAGAGGTATGGTCCTACATACATAACTTGGGGACTTGGATGCAAATACATATTATTCATAATTTTATAGTGTTAAACCTGGTTAAATTTATATCGTTTTAATAATAACTTTTAACTCCAAAACCTAAATCAACGCATCAGTCAAGGGCTCAAGGCCGAGGAGGTGTTTGTAGAGGCCCAAGCGATTTAAGGAGTGGATCATGGCCAAGTTTATTTTACATACAGTATTTCAAGATAAATTAATTGAGGATGGTTTGTGAGGTCTTTTCTAAACAAATAATATTTTTTTTAGAATGAAAAGATACATGTTCTATGCCGCATTTGCGCCCGTACCCGGCTGATATCTCATCTAGACCTGCCTTATGCTCATTATGTAACTGAATTTATGTGGTCGTCATATTCTCGTGTTGAAGTTCCCGTCCACCGGACGGGTAAGATACTGGTTGAAAGAGATACCACCATTATAGATTGTATTAAAGCATCTCTTTCCAACTCCCGTGCACCAAGTATTTTGTGAAATAAAAATTCATTGATTACCAATTCGCTCATGTTCCTCAATATCATAGCCTTGATGCCATTATCATGACCCGTAACTCTAAACCTATGAACTTCCCCAATCTTGATCGTTTACGAACTTCCCGTTCTAAATCTTCTTTTGATTTAATTGTGCCAACCGGATGTTGATTCACTCCATCTTTAATGTCAGCCGAATCCTCATACTCTAGCCTGGATCATATCTTGAAGTGGAGACCGAATTTGAGTTCAAGATTATTGAGTTTTAAGAAATGTGAAGGGCCTTTCTTTTTCAAACTCCCGTGCAATTTTTTTTATATGACAAAGATATATAGTCCAACCAAAAGAGTTGCGTAATAAGTCTATTGAAAATTTATTCTTACTGAGAATGCGTTGTAAAGAATTTAGAATGTTTGTAAAGAGTTTAAATGAGTAATAAGTCTATTGAAAATTTGTAAAATGTCTCATTTATAGATGTGTTAATGAAATTAGAAGGTCTCAACGATAAAATTACAAAGTATCCTCATTATCAGCTTTTGCGTAATACCGCAGTACGATACCTACAGGTTGTGACCGGTGCTAACCAACCTCATAAAAAGTGGAACTTTGATTAAATGGTATCTCCATTTAATCAAGAAGTGGCAAGCATCGTACAACAATGACTCTCTCGTAATCTTCCCATAAACGCTTTCTATATCCTACTTTATTCGACTATTTTCCAATTCAATCTCAAATTTGGATACAAGATTTCATTGATTTGAAACTTTATGGTGTTATGGTTATTATTTTGGAAATGTTGTTTGACCATCCATTCTCTACATGGTTGTCGATGTTTAACAACGATGAATGAACGTTTATTATGGAAGGGCGTTTTGGTAAAATTTTGACACCCCTTCTGAATGTTATGGACGAACTTCACAGTATACTTCTGCTTTAGATTCCTTCGTAACCAACTGAAACAATTTTCAATTTCAAATCCAGTAAAACCTGCGAACTAAACAACCCATTAGTCTTTTTGATTCATACTTGTTAAAACTAGTTCAATATTTCCCCTGGTTAAAACAACTTGGTTAGTTAGTTACATAAACAAACAACCCTAAGTCCAAATAAACTTATAGTCAATTATGATATTATGTAATTCAATAACAATAGGCACTTCTTTGATATTACCAACCACCCTAAGATGATAGAAAATTTTAACATGAAGGGAAACCCCTAAACTTGAAAATTTAATACTGCTACAAGCCATTATTTAGGTAAGTGACTAGATAGGAGATTATATATCATTTTTCATGTGTTTGATATCAATGTTGTATCAAGCAATACGTGCTCAATTATTTTAAAATAGTATTAAGTAATATAGGATGCAGCATGCGCGCCCGATAACGATGAATAAGATATAGTTATATATTCAGATTACGAAAGATATAAGATACAATTATATATTGGAAATTTGGATTTTAATAATCCCAATTTTTTGTTATTGGCCAATAATAATCTCAACTTTGTTTATTCCCAACAGTGGTCTCAAATTTAAAAAAGTTGACTCTCAATGGTCCCCCGTTAAAAAAAACCTAACGCCTTAAGTTTTTTCCGAATTTTAAACTGATTTATTAGGGCTTTTAATCCGAAGGAGAATACGAGCCGATTAACGTAAAACTTAGCTCGAAATGCCGCTTCAAATGGCTTGATTAGTGCTTCAAATCGGGTGCTTGAATTTAAAATTAATAAAAATTAAGTTTGGAGTATCGTTTTGAGCTAAGTTTTACATCAATCGACTCGTATCATTCTTCCGATCAAAAGTCCTAAAAATCAGTTTGAAATTCGGAAAAACTTAACGTCGTTAGGTTTTTTTTAACGGGGGTACCATTGTGAGCCAACTTTTTTAAATTTGGGATCACTGGTGGGAATGGACAAAGTTGAGATTATTATCGGCCAATAACAAAAAGTTGGGATTATTAACATCCAATTTTCCTTATATATTTAGATATGATATTAAATGAATCAAAACTGGTATCCAACCCACATTATCATCACTCACAATAGTTGTGTGTTCTAAAAAACTTTAAGAGAATGTAATTATAAAGTGGCAAAAACGATAAAACATAAAACAATCAATCTCTCGTTATTTTCCCAAAACAATCAATAATTTGAAACTCTATGGTGTTATGGTTATTGTTTTGGAAATGTTGTTTAGCCATCCCGTATTTACATAGTTGCCGATGTCCGACGACGATCAATGAATTTTTGTTATGAATGGCGTTTTGGCAAAACATAGACATCCTATCTGAATGTTTTAAATTATGCCAACTAAAGGAAAGAATGTTAAAATCCTATAAATGAATGAATTGGAAGAATAATTCTATTGACAGTTCCTTCATAAACCAACCGAACACAATTTTCGATTTTGAATTCATTAAATTTCATGAACTAATCAATATGTGCATCTTAACAACTCGGGTACCTAAACAAACAACCCTAAACTCAAATAAGCTTAATCGTCAAGCATGACCTTATGTCATTCAATAACCATAGTCGCTTCTTTAACATTACCAATTACCCTAGGATGATAGAAAACCTAAAGGGGAAACCTCAAGTGAATAATTTCAAGACTGATAATAGGACATTATTTAGGCAAGTAACTGGGTTTAAGATCAAATATATATTTTTTTTTCATGTGTCCGTGTACAATATCGTACCAAGTAATGCATGCTCAATTACTCGAAACACAAAACATACACGTTTACCATATCCAAACCAAATCGATTGATAATAAATAACATCTTGAATTTGTTATGTAGGGTTATAGCATTATCAAATATTGTTATTACCATACTTGAGTATTGAATATTTATTCACCTTTCAGGATGCGACTGGAATTGTCATTCCAACCACAAAAAAAATCAAAGACCAACAAGTAAATTTAACAAACTAAAAACACACCAGAGTTCAGTATGATGCAGCACACACACTAGATAACCACATATATATGATGCACGCACCAGATAACGACAAACAAAATTCAACCATATATATATATATTCTAACAATTGCGGATTATAAGACACGATTATGTATGCAGATAGAATATTAATGGTATCAAAAGTCGTATCAAATCCACTTTATCAATACTCACCGTAGTTAGCGTGTTCTAAAAAACACTAATGTAATCACGATGTAAAATCATATACATACGAGGCATGAAAGTACCGAATAATAAAAAAATCGACAGAAGTAAGATACAGTTATATCATTCGATACGCCATTAAAGACATCAAAACTCGTATCAAACCCGACATTATGATGCAGCACACATACACGCACCAGATAACAACAAACAAAATACAGTTATATATATTATAACAATGGCGGATTATAAGATACAATTATCAACTCTGTATTCAGATATGATATTAATGGTACCAAACCTCGTATCAAATCCACAATGTCAACACTCACCACAGTTAATGTGCCTGAAAAACTGAAAGAAAATTTAATCACATTGTAAAATCATATGCATAAAATGTATGAAAGTACAAAAAATGGAATTGACATTCGAACGACAAAAAAAGTCAAAGACCAACAAGTAAATTTAACAACCTAAATACACATCGAATATTTCTGGTTAGTACACACGCACGGATAACTACAGATACATGATGCAGCATACACGCACCAACTAATAAGATACAATTATATATTCAGATAACGACATATATAATATACGGTATTATATTCAGGTAGGATATTCAAATAAGATACAATTATATATTCAGATAACGACATATATAATATACGGTATTATATTCAGGTAGGATATTAAAGACCCCAAAACTCGTATCAAACCCACATTATCATTACTCGCCATATTTAGCATATTCTGAAAAACTTCCAGAAAATGTAATCATGCTGCAAAATCATTTCGAAAAAAGGTATGAAAGTACCGGATAATCAAACATTCAACGATATAAAATACAGTTATTTCATCCGACACGATATTAAAGACATCAAAACTTCTATCAAACCCGGCATTATCATCACTCACTCTAGCTCGTAATTTCCAACTAAATTCAACAAAATATAATCATATTATCAAATTACAAAATCATCATGTACACACACAAAAGGTATGAAAAGTACAAAAGAGCATCATAACATATCAAGTATCATAACATATTAACATTGTAAAATCATGTACATACAACGTATGAAGTAATCACATTATAAAATCATATACCAAAACTCCTATCAAATCCACATTGTCAACACTCACCATAGTTAGCGCGCCTAAAAAACTACAAGAAAACGTAATCACATTGTAAAATCATACACACACAACGTATGAAAGTTCAGTTATATCATCCGATACACCATTAAAGACATCAAAACTCGTATCAAACCCGACCTTATCATCACTCACTATCGCTCCTAATTTCCATCTAATTCCAAAAAAAAAAATTATATTCATGTTATAAAGTAATAAAATTACAAAATCATCATGTACACACAAAAAAAATATAAAAAGTACAAAAAAAACATCATAACATATCAAGTATCATACCAAGTATCATAACATTAACATAATCCTATTACAAGGTATCCCAACATATCACACCATATCAAAATCAATCTCCACATATCCACATGGCATCATCTCAACCGTCAATTCAAATCAACGGCCACGATCCACACCACTACCAACCCAAAAGCCACAATATAAAAACCTAAACACACGCAAAAACCAACTCTCATTCTCATTCTCATTCTCGTTTCTCATTCTCACTACCAGCAGCAGCTCTTCTATCTTCTTCTCATACTCCCAAACCCTAATTTCAATTAAAACTATCAAAATACAATTTGTTAGAAAGTCGTCGGTTTATAATAATCGGTGACTGGTGACTGTGTCTCAGGTATAACTGATTATTGTTATTATCGTTATTCTGTTACTCGGTCTGTTCGTCATCTCGAAGATCTGTAATCCGTAACCGTAACCGTTACTGTTAGCGTTACCGATATTGTTATCGTTAGCGTTATCGTGGAACTTAACTTCTACGGTTTGGTTTTGTGTGTCTGCGGGTTGTTTGATAGGTTTTTGATTTGTATTTGGATTTGAATTTGGTGAAATTCGATTCGGTTTTGTTAACGGAAAGGAAGGCTTAACTTTTTCTAGGGTTAAGTTTTGTGTTTTGGTTGTGCGGTTTTGGTTTTGATTTCGTTACCAGAACCGGATTTGGATAAATCGTTGAAGTTTTGTGTTTTGTTGTTTTGTCGTTTCGGTTTTGAATTTGTCGGAACTTGTTGGTTGGATCGTTTGAAGTTATACATTTGGATTCTGATTTGTGTATGTATAAGTATATTGACGGTATAAGTATACATTATATATACATACATATATACATATATAGCTTTATCGGTTTGAAACCAGAGTGATAAGTTGACAAGTTTTTGGAAACTTGAAATTTGGGACGGTTTTTGAGTACTTTTTGGTAAGAAATGGCTGGAGGAAACAGGAAGGACGATTCGATCGCGATCAGCAGCACGAACGTTTTCGCTGCGCTCGGAAGCTTGAAGAAGAAGAAGAAGTCGGATAAGGATTCGAAGAAGGGCGGTAGTTCTAGGAAGGGGCAGGATAAGGAGGTTGAGAGTGAGAAGGAGCAGGTTTTTTGGGCTCCTACGCCGTTGACGGTGAAGTCGTGGGCGGATGTGGATGATGAGGATGATGATGATTACTATGCCACCACGGCTCCGCCGCAGTCGGGTTGGGTTGCCGGTGGTGGCGTTGAGCAGGAAGATCAGGTGAAGGGAGATGAGACTCCGGTTGAGGTGAGGAAACTCTAAATTTGTTCTTTTAGTTGTTTTATTTTTAACTGCATTTGCATCTACATTATTTATATCATTAATAGTGGTGTAAATGAGACGAACCGAGCTCGTGTTTGGTTTGTTTAACTGCATTTTGGCTTGTTTATTAGTTTTTAGTTAATTTATATACGTCTCATAATTTTTTGCATAGATTTTATTTTCCGACGTGTTCAAAATGTTTGCGAATTAGGAAACCTTTGATTGTCACATGTTATTTTGTGTTCGGTAAGCAATTAAATTGATGCAAGAATCAAGATTAATAAGGACACAAATGCTAGTGGTAAATGCATGATATTAGAAGTTGATTTATACATTTATATGTTATTATGTCAACGTCTATGTTACTTGGTGGGGACATAAATGTTAAACTAAAGCGTTTCTATTAGGGTTTGTCAACATGTGTTGGTTTCTTTATACTTCGTTTTCAAATTACGGGCTCGTAAGTTTTTTTATATGTTCTTTTAAAACGGTTTTTACGTATCAACGATTTCCAAGCTAAATGTTTTTGTATAGTTATCACATACTAGCTCAACATCTAGAATTCAACTAATTGAACAATCTCATTCTACTAGTTGCGTTCCGTGGATCTCTATGAGTTAGTTAGGCATAATGTTTTTAAAGTGAGAATCGTATGACCCTTGAATTGGCATTGGTGAAAATAACTTTTTATTTGGGTATTTTAATATGTGGATTTTTGGTTTGCGGTATATTTCAATAATGCAGATTTAAAGGTCCTTTGATTCTCACTTTTTAGCTTTATGTTCAACTAATTTATAGAGGGCCATTGAATGCACATAGTGGAATAGTATTGTTCATTTAGGTGAGTTCTAGGTGACGGACCGACATATATGACCAATAAAAAATGTTTAGAATTTATAGATCGTTCACATGTGAAGAATGTTAAAGAAAACAAATAAAAGAAATTTATGAACCCTAAATTTGGAAATAATGTACAATTAAGGCAGCAAATATTGGCAAACCATCGTGAAACCATTTATAAAACAACTTACAATAACATGTATGTCATTGTATTTATTTTGTTTTTTCAGGGAAGTGAGAGTGAAGATGAAGGTTTGGATGAGTCCAACGTGGATAATGATGACGAAAATGACCATGAACCAGAGCTGCCAGCTGAAAAGGAGCCCGTTGTTGAAAAGCCTGTTGAAGTTTTGCCGCCCAAAGAAGCTGACCGACAACTTTCTAAGAAGGAACTGAAGAAAAAGGAGCTGGCAGAACTTGAAGCGGTCCTTGCTGAGTTGGGTTTAAATGACAACAATGCCCAAGAAGATACCCGTGGTAAGCTAGTTCTGTTTTTTCTATACGAAAATTTTGTCATTCACTTTTAAAGTTCACATTGGTTTTGTGATAACTTTGTTTTTCTAATATCATAATTGGGCTGTAAATGAACCAAACGTTCAGTGAACCGTTTGGCGGGCAATTTGTTTGTTTATTGAACGAGCGAACATCAACAAAAGATTTTGTTTGTGTAGTTAAACTGACAAACATGAACACGTTTCTCGTTTGTTTTTTTTTTAATGTTTGCGAACATTTATTTACGGTCGTTCATTTAAAATCATTTATGCTCGTTGTTTTGCGTTTGATCTAGTATTAATTACACTCTACTCTTATTATACTTTTGTTTACGTTAGTTATATTTATTTATTGAACGAGCGAGCATGAACAAAAGATTTTGTTTGTGTAGTTAAACTGACGAACATGAACACGTTTCTAGTTTGTTTGTTTTTTGTTTGCAAACGTTCATTTACGTTCGTTCATTTAAAATCATTTATGCTCGTTATTTTGCGTTTGATCTAGTATTAATTACGCTCTACTCTCATTATACTTTTATTTACGTTAATTATGTTTATTTGTTGAACGAGCGAACATGAACAAAAGATTTTGTTTTTGTAGTTAAACTGACGAACATGAACACGTTTCTCGTTTGTTTTTTATCTTTGTGAACATTCATTTACGTTCGATCATTTAAAGTCATTAATATTCGTTATTTTGCGTTTGTATTAATTATGTTCGTTAGATAATGATCTCGAACAGTTTCTTTATACTAACAAACCAATTCTAAAAATTGTATGTAACATTAGTTTTTTTTAACTCCAATAAGTTTTTATTGTAACATATTTGATTCCTTATTTTTTAAATTAATAAACAAAAATATAATGAAAAAATTTATTCGACTCAACCGTCTAACCTAGTACTAACTCACTCACCAGGTGCTGCATCAGAGAAGGTCGATAATCAAAACGGAGAGCAGGAGAAAAAGTACAAAAACGTGCCAGCTGGCGAGAGCAAAAGTGCTAAGAAGAAAAAGAAGAAAGACAAGGCTTCCAAAGAAACCAAAGAGCCCGCAAACGAACCCGAGTCTGGAAACTCCGAACCCACCGAACCAGAAAAGGCAGAAGTTGATGTCAAAGAGAAGATCAAGAAAGTGGCTTCCATGAAGAAGAAAAAATCCAGCAAGGAAATGGACGCTGCCGCTCGGGCTGCCGCTAGTGAGGCGGCTGCAAGGAGTGCGAGACTTGCTGCGGCTAAGAAGAAGGAGAAGAACCACTACAACCAGCAGCCCGTTCGCTAAGGCTTTTAAACAGGTATTACAAAAGCTCATATGCTGCAGACTGAATAATAAAAACCTATTTTGGGGTCCTTGGTTACATTTTACAGTTTTACTTTGAAAAGTTACTTCAAAAACTTTTTAGGGTTTTTACTTTTTACATGTCATTTGGATGATTGTTGGATTTTAATTTAAGTTTTAGTTTCTGTTTTGAAGACTATTGTTTTGTTTTAAGTTATGGCAGTGGAGTTTGTAATGGTGATGTTTGTTTTATATTATTTTAAAGTTAGTTGTGAATTTTATGTGTTTAATAGTATGATATGTGAATGGTTTAATAGTATGACTCTTATGCAAATGAGCAAGCCGCTCGCAAGCGACTTGAGATTGAAATAGGCAAGCTTTATTGTACTTGAGTTTTGAATAAAGCTTGTTTAGTTTGAGCCAGAGCCCGAGCTTTGCAGAGGAAGATTTAAGCTTGTCAAGCCATGTATATGTATAGGAAGATCTAGAGGTGCAAAAAAAAAAACCCGGTTCCGGGCCTGTTCCGGCCATTCCTACCCAAAACTAGACCCGACCTTACCCTACGCGGTACGGACCGGGCTTTGGGTTTCCCCTAGAAGTGGATGGTCGACCCGGTGGAACTAGTTCCACCAATACCTGGTCAAAACCTGGCCCGAAACCTGAAAAAAATCCGGTGGAACTGGGCAAAACCTGGTCAAATACCTGACTAATTGGTTTTGACTTTTCTTGACCGTACCCGTTACCCGGTTTCGGGTTCAAAAAATACCCGATTTGTGCACGCCTCAGAAGATCATTTAGCTTTGTCGAGCCTTAAAGGAGTCCTATTTATTTTTGACTTTTTGCTATTTTGGACTTCTATGTTAATTTCACTGTGTTTTCTCATTTAAGGTTTTTCTGAAATAATAATAATAATAATAATAATAATAATTTGAAGTGTTTATAAATTAGTTAATATATAATAAACGAGGTGAGATTGGGTTTTGGGAAAAAAGCTCAAAACGAGCTGAGCTGGAGCTTTGAGCTTTCATAAGTTAAAACGAGCTTGGCTTCTTTACGCCCCTACGCAAAGGAGTGCTCCTTGTGAAGTTGACGGTGGTCGGTCACCTCTTTCTTCGAATATGTATATAAAATTGTTTTTTTTTTTCAAAATTGTGAGAACATTAATAACAAAAGGTTTGGTTTACGCCACTGGTTTTAAGTTCCAAACTAAGCCATTTGGAATTAAACAGGCCGACTTGCCTTTTTGTTGCTGTTGCTTTTACGTTAGTTTCAACGTTTCTAATCGTGTTTTTGTTTCTAAACCAGCCAACTTGCTTTGGTTTGTGCTATTCGGTCGGCTTTGAACACCTTGTCGAGTGTTGATCATGGTGGGCCGGTAGTGAGTATATAGAGTTTTAGGGCTTGGGGTGGGGCTAGAGGTGTACAAAATATCTGGTTTCGGACCTGACCTGAAACTGATTCCTACCCGTACCCGACCTGCGGGTACGACCTCATTGGACCTATAGCGGAAACCGAGCCTAACAGAACCGATTCCACTTTTACGCGATTAAAACCTGAACCGACTCTGCCCATGAAAGCAATCTGGTCAAATACCCGATTATATCCGGAGTTAGTTCAAATCCAATTCCGGTTCCTACAAAATACCCAGATTGTGCACCTCTAGGTGTGGGGCCATGCAAATATGCAATTACTTGAATCTTGGGCCTTTAGAAAAATGGGCTTGGTGGTGGATCCAAATTCCAAGCCTGTTTTTGCCTTGCAATAGTTTTACTTCACAACTAGTTAGATTTTGATGGTAAGTGAAACCACATGTAGTGCTTTAGGGTTTTGAGAGAATGTAGCTTGTAGGCTACTAAACAAACTATAGGAAATGAGTGTGTCATGCTCGTGTTTATTAACGTTTGTTACTGTTTTAAACAGGTAATCGTAAGTGAATGAAAATATACATACGTATATGAGTAAACAAAATTGAAGAAAATGAAAGTGTTCTTGCTCATTCTTTAGCCTGAGATGGTTCTAGAATTTGGTTGGGCTAACGGGTTAATGTATGATGAGCCATTTAGTGTAAGATTGAATAAATATTTATAAATGAACATGTAAACGAGCATGAACAAACATAAATGTTCATAGAAAAATTGGGTTTCGTGCTCGTTTATATAATAATACTAGTCAAGTCCCCGCACGATGCAACGAGAAACAATATTTAAAAATTGTTAGCGAGCTAAGTCTAGTCAAGCCAAGGCTAGCTCGAGGTCAACTCGAGCTTCATATCGAGCTCGACTTAAGTTCGTATTGATTATTTTGATATTTATATAATTTGAGTACTTTTAGTCATATTGTTGTAAAACATATAGGGAGAAAAATAAATAAAAGTTGAGTAATATTTGGATATATATGAGGGGTTAAAGTTGTAAGTATTTCTTAAATTTTGATTAGTAACAAGTTTGTTTATGTTTTTTTATCAAAAAGATAAACGGCTACATGTGTAATTATATGAAAACATGATATTGTAAATATTTATCGTTTAAGAAATTTGTACACTCAAGCATATATCCATACATTAATGACTTGTGCATTTTAAATCGTCCACCTTTTTTGAAAAAAATTATATTTAAACGTCGATAAAAATAAGCCTGATTAAATAGGTATGTTTGGGGTTTTTTTAATCACATTTTTGTAAAAATATATGAAGAAAACTAAATAATAAAGCCGAGTAAAAAGTAGGTAAACACGAGGGATCAAAATTATAACAATTTCTTAAATTAACAAAAATTAATTAAAGTTGAGGTACCATGCTATTAATTATTTTTATGATATTCAAATGAATGTAGTTGAAGTGTGTTTAAAAGACAAATTTACCATTTCCATACATGTACACCTTATGCATTGAAATGTGTAAACCTCTTAAATCAACTATCCTAATTTGTCATTGTATTGTGTATTATATATAGTATAGATCAATGAACTTCTCGTCGAGTGAAGATCAAAGGTTCATGTCAAATAAAACAAGTGTAAGGAGTTTTTAGAATCTAACGGTAGATACTATGTTTGGTGGCAAGGTGGATAAACCAGATTTTTCGTGAAACTAGATCGCTTTTAAAATGGGTTTGGAACTTGGATTTGGTCGACTAAATCCAAACCGGATGTGGGACAGACCGGTTCGGGTTGAAACATATTTTGAAGGGTAATCCGAATCAATAGGAGCCTGTTTGATTTGCGGATGGCGTTAGTAGATTGTGCTTTTTTAAATATTGAGATGTTAGAGATTGCTTTTGAGTGGAGTGTTTATAGTCTTAAACTAGCACATCCGATAACTATATATACTAACAAATGAGAGCAAAACGGTCGCTTGGCCAAATAAAACGTTTATAAACGGCTAGTTTTTCTGTTTATAAAATAAGTAATAATAACTAGTTTTTCAAGCCGGGGTTATGTAAACCGTTTTCAACGTCAGCAATCCCAAAACCAACGGCTCAGATTTGTTCTGGACCGGTTTCTCCAAAACCTTTTAGTCAATAAATTCGTGTCGGATTTTTTCCCTCTATAATCTATATTCTATATTACTAGAGGTGCACAAACCGGATATTATTAGGAACCGGGTATGGTCAACAAAAGTCAAAACCTGGTCGGGTAGGAACCGGTTTCGGGCATAGTCGGGTACTTGACCAGGATTTTCGGGTTTTTTTTGGGTTTCGTGCATGGTCGAGACAGGTTTCGGGTCAGGTATGGAGATAAACCCAATACCAGGTCGTACCCACCGGGTCAGGTTCGGAACCGAGTATTTTTGTCCACCTCTATATATATTAACTAGGTTTTATCCCCCCTTAATATGGGTTGTTTTCATTTTTCGTTTCTAATATTTATATATTTTTTATTTTAATTTTATTTATTGTAAATGAGTTAATAATATAATTACTGTTTGACGATGAAATGGTTTCACAAATAAATGAAATGTTATAACCCGTTTAAATGTTTTCTGGGTTTGGTGAGACCAGTGGCCCACTTATTTTTTTTTTATAAAATTGTTTCTTTATAATAAATAATATATTTTTTTTAAAGTTGGATATTAGTTTTTAGTATATTCTGATTTTATAGGATTTTCATATCAAATATTTGGTGAGATTAATTTTTAATATAATGAGATGTTATAACCCGTTTAAGGGTTATCTGGATTTGGTGAGACCCATACCCGTGAATTGGGGTCAAATACGTGAGAAACTCTATTTACAAATAAAACAATCTGGTGATTTAAAAGAATGTAGGAAGCAACCAGAGAGCTTTTAAATGTTGCGTTTATATATATTTAAGATTTAAGATTTAAGATTTAAGATAAGATCATAAGATATATTATGATAAGGTGGATAGGCCCAATATGAGCTTGAATTTGGTGGAAACTTAACAATCACCTAATGGGCCCGGCTTTGAATATACACACAAATTCAGATTTGGTGTGGGGTCCACTCTTGGGTCGACCCATTTACTTAGGCAGTTGGGCCTAATTTACTTCTCTTTTAACACCTCAAATCATGATTCATGTGTTATCATATTCATCTATCTCATCATCTTGTATTATTGGATTATTATAGAACATATTATCTAATATATATAATTTAAAAGTTTGGTGACGCTATCATTTTATTGGTTCAAATGGCGGTCCAATATTGGATAAAGTATTTTTTTTTTGGTATTTTTATTTTTTTCGTAGTTTCAATATCGTAACGAGCATAATTGAAACAAATTAAATTTGTGTCGATTTACCACCACAAATCCCGAGACCAACAACGCTCAGGTTTTACCGACTCACCACCGCAACGCCCGAGTTTTACCGACCCTTTTGTTTTAATTCCGGTACCTTAAGTTGGTATTGACTGAATTCGTGTTAACTCATCGTCGTAATGTTCGGGTTTTACCAACGCCTGGGTTTCAATGCTAGTTTTTTCCAACTACCCCGGCGCAACGCGCCGGATAGAAAATGGGGCCGCTAAGTGCCGGTTGGGCCACTTGGCAGCACCGTATTGGTCTTTAAATTTTGTTTTAGTTCTGGTATCGTGTCGAACATAACGGAAACCGAACGAATACGCGTAGACTCACTGCATTTTGTTTTAATTTCAGTCTCTAACCAATGCGACGGAAATCAACCGAATTTGCGTACACTCACCGCCTCAACTTCTGAGATTGGCAATGCTCGGATCTTCCCAACGCCCGAGTGTTACCGAATGACGCCACTCAATTGATCCATGTCACACCCCAACCTAAGGCGGAAATGCCGGGGCGTGATCCGATTGCTCGCAGTTCGAAGATATTATCATAAATATAAATGACAATATCTAATTAATTATTTTGTTCAAATAATACACACAATAATCAAATACAATCAAACAATTCAAATAAATACAACAAAGGTCTTTCTAAGCGTCCATACTTCAACTTCAAACAACCTGCATATGCGTAGAAAATGGAGTTTTGTCAACAAATATGTTGAGTGGGTTTATCACCAAGTTTTGACACCAAAATATTGTTAATATGATAAATAAGCAAAACGTAATAAATGTGGCAATGAAATCAAACCATAAGCAAGTAAGTTGTCGACTAAACCATTGCCAAGCGAATCGGGCGCCGGTAAATCAACTATGAGCAAACAATGAGAATAAGACCGTTGCCAAGCGAATCGAGCGATGGTCAATGAGAATGAGAACCCTCTCCAAGGGGATATATCAAGCGAATCAATACAATAACATATAAACACATAACAAATAGATTTGATTAATCACACACAATTACACGTTTGCTATTTTGATACGTATGTATATATAGATATGTATATATAGTATTATATACGCATATGTCCCCAAAACGTTTATGAAAATCAAGTAAAAATAGGGTAATGATAAAACTCACCTTATATTAAAGGCAAGTTAATATAATTAAGAATAAACGAGTCAACGGATAAGCGAAATTGATTGAAGGTTATTGACTAGGGAATATGTATGAACGATTTTACAGTTTACAACTTACCCGGAAAGTGAAAGGATGATGAGAAACGGAAGTCAAAGGTCCTTGAGCTCGCAAAGTCAACGAACAAGTCTTGAATCTTTAACGAATATGCAAAAACCGAAGGGTTGGAGGATGAACAGAGGTAAGGGACGGCTGGAGGATGTTCTTTAGGGTTTGATTAATGTTTACAGCAGATGTTTAATGGTTGTTTATATAGAAAAACATAAAACAAACTAATTATGGGCTTTTTGGCCCGTTTAAGCAAGTAAATACGTTTTAAAGAAAGAATCACCAAAAGATTCATAAAGATCTGATATGGACAAGTGAAAACGAATTAAGAGTTGTATTTTAGTTATATTATGATTATTTGGTCCTTAATTCTCTCTAATATGCCTAAAATAAACGATTTTATACCTTAAACGAGTTAACGAACGAAGACGAACCAAGATTGGGTGCAGTGGGGCCACCGCGCTGCGCAGCCAGCAGGTAGGCTAGCCGTCGCGCGGCGCTCCGGAGGGTATGGAGGATAATTTCACACGTTGTCGCATTTAGTCCCTGTATTTTGGTCTTTGAGCATTTTTATGAACCTTTTATAATATAAATAAGATTTAAACACTATTTAAAGTACAAGGGCTTCAAGTGAATTATTAGAAACTTAAATATTTATAATTATTTGGTTTTTGATTAATAATAGTGATCCAAAATATTTCCGGGTCGGGTTATACGCAACGAATACAGTTTCGAAAAATCCGAGATGTTACAATCCACCTCAAATTTTATATGATTTTGTTTTATTTTTTTGGATTTTAGTTCCAGTATCATAACGAACTTAACCGAACCCGGCCGAATTTGCATCGACTTACCACCACAATGCCCGGGACCAACAACGTTTAGGTTTATCATCTCCCGGGTTTTACCAACCTGCTCGGTGCAACGCGCCAGGTATAACACTAGTTATATTCTAAAAGTATTTTTATTCCACAAACTATTTACATGTGAATCTGAAGTGTCCACATGTTACCAGTTATAGTTTTCTATTACAAATATAACAAAAGTTTGTTAACCGTCATAATTAAATTCAACTAGTTGGTTTAGACACGTGTGTTGGCAACGTGAACTCGATCGGTATCGGTTTAATTTGTTACATTATGCTGTTAAATAAAATCGATCGGTGTAGGGGTATGGTACTAAACCCGGATTTACGACCCTAAATTTATTATGTTTGGCTTATTTTATTATATGGACTAATACAATGTTATTGGGCTGAGGGGGTTTTGTGGAAGTAACCCTAACTGGGCTAGGCCCATTAGGGTACCATGATGGTGGCCATGAGGCTCTCTATATAAGGAGGTCTCCACCTCCTTATTGAGGGGGATGCTCAATAAGAGCCACCACCACTTTTTTGTGTCTGTAAACAAGAGATCTTTGAGATTTCTTAGCAGTCACCTCCACACCCCCGAAAAACCATTGCAGGTCTCAAGCAACCGGAGAAGAAGATCAAGACGTGGTTCGTTCATCTCGAAAATCCGTGGAAACATCGTCATGGATCAGGTCAGATTCATTTCATGCTTCGACAATCGGTATTGCTTGTCTCTCATGCGTTGTGGTGGGGACCTGCATATGTAGATAGAGAAAACTTGGCCTTGCGACGGGACTACGCTCGGTTTGGCTTTGATAGCATATTAAAATCTTTGGGTACCATATTAAAAACTTGTGGGGTTGTTTTTAACTTAATAGAACTTAAGGGTTAACATATTAAAAGGTTATAACTTAATGAAAGCTATGGGGTTCGATATGTAAAAATAAAAGTTGTGGGTTGTTTGTGTAACTTAATTGATTTAACATATTAAAAATTTGCGGGGTTAATTATGTAACTTATTGTCTTATTGAAACTTCGAGATACCTTGAGTAACTTATTGAAACTTACGGGTATCTTACGTAAAGCATGTTCACATTATTAGAGGGTGTTTGGGATTGAGTTTGGGAATAACCCTTTTCAAATCGACCTATTTTAACTCTTAACTCGTTCTGACCCATGGCCCAAACTTGCTTGACCCGACTTGTTTGTCGGTTTGGAGGCTGTCTTTTCAATATTTACGAACCGCCATTGTTCGTGTATCGTTTGATCAAATGTCGTTCTCATTTTATGAAAGGTCTAGTCATTAACTTCCTACTTTCTTCGAATGGTCTTCATCCAGGTTCATTACTCTTAAACTATGGGCCCACTGGCCCACCAACGAGTTTAGTGTTTTAATAACCGAATGCTTGTAATCCAGGGATATAGAAATTCAATCCCTAGTTATGGATTTTTATTAACATTTAATAATGTAGTACTACTACAATAAACTTCAATGATTTTATTTATAATAATTTTATAATTAATATATATTTATATATATAAAGACAAATTTTGGTGCCGCAAGTGGCCTATTGGGTGGGCCACACGGCGGCACCGTATTGGTTGACGAAGTTTTTTTAGTTCAGTTACTATAATAAATATAATGGAAACTGACCAAACGTCAATTTTTTTGTTTTACTTCCTGTATCATAGCCAACCTGAAAGAAACTGACCGAATTCGCAGTTTATGGCCTTATTTAAAGCCAATGACCGACGACGCTTAGCTTTACCAATGCACAAGTTTACCGACCCCCCCCCCAAATGTTCGTTGGCCCCCCTCAATTTTTATATTTTTTTCATTTTTAGTTCAGTTACCGTAACGTACGTAATCAAAACCGACTGAATTCATGTTTACCGCCTCAATGCTTGGGATTCAGGACCGACAACGCTTGGGTTTTTACCACTGCCAGGGTTTGCTAACTAAATAGACATCGTCTTTAATATTTTGTTTTCTTATATGTTAATATTTTTATATGTTAATTTGACGAATTAATTTTTTGGGTTTTAAGACTCAAATTTTACCAATGGTGTTTATATCGTGACAAACGCAGCTGGTACTGACTGAATTCGTGTCAACTCATCGTCATAACGATCGGGTTTTACCAACGTCCGTTTTTCAACGATGGGGTTTTGCCAACTGCCTGACGTAATGCGCCAGGCAGAAAAACTAGTTTGTAATATGAAAAAAAAAAATGGAAAACCTGGATGTAATATTAAACTTATTTTATATTCCCTTTACTTTTAAAACTGATGTAGCCGTTAGAGGTGTACAAACTGAGTATTTTCATAAACTGGAACCTCATGTATAGTCAACAAAGTTAAAACCAGGTCGGGTAGGAACCAGTTCCGGGTGTAGTCGGGTATTTGACCGGGTCTTCTTGGTGTTTTTCGGGTTTCGGGTAGGCCGGGTCTGGTTTTGACCTGGTATTTTCTGGTTCCGGTTTCTGGTATGGCTCCGGGAGAAATCTAATACAAAGTCATAACCGCAGGTCGGGTAGGGTTAGGAATCGGGTATTTTATGCACCTCTAGTAGCCATTAAGTTGTAAGTAACTTATTGTAGCGGGGCCCACCATTTTTCTCGTTCGCTAACGTCTGGAAACCCGGAGGAGCCCCATCATTTCCTCCACCGAAACTCAATTTGTCGTAGGTTGTCCGCTTCCATTCATTTTTTCCTGAACAGTAAAATTTTATAAACAAAATCAAATATACCCAAAGAGCAACCTTTACAGACAGAAAAAAGACAACAACAAAACCGTAAAAAAAATTACGTAAACAGAAATTTACACCACTTTCATCCAGTTAAAACGTTTGAGATGATGAAAATTGACAAGAAGATATCATATAATAATATTATTATTTTATACAAGATGAAAGTAACATAGTTAAAGTTAAAGAAGTGACTTTGGGTTTCGTAATCAACTCTGAAAGTAATATACGGGTTATGATATAAATTAGTTATTATAATTATATAAATATAAATTATAAAATAATAAAGAAGCATAAAAAAAGATGTGAGGAAGAAACAAGAAATAAGTAGTGTGTTTGTTTGTAGTCAGCCACAAGAAATCCCAGATGGGAGTGTGGACCCCACTTTCGTGTCTTTAAGAGTACAAACGTGAGTTCGTGTCTCCTTGTCAGTGTTGGATGGCAAAACCTATGTTCCTAACTTTTTTCTTTTTTTTTTTTAATTTAAAGAGATTGAAAACTTTTTATGTTGTTGTATGAATCTATATCAACAGTTTTATATATTTATTATTATTATGGGTGAGTTTCGTTACAAATAAAACTATTGTACTAAAAATACAAATAATAAGAGTAATTATTGTTTTTAAATTGAGTAATTATGTTATAAAAAATAAAATAATATAATAATTACTCTAGTTTAAAAATTATAAAATAATAATAATAATTAATGTATGAATAACATAATTACTCTAATTATTTGTGCACTTGTTATGATAAAGTTTTTTGTATTTGATTCAAATTCATTACTATTATTATAATTATAATTGTATTGTAATTATAAGTAGAAATAGTAATGAAATATAATTTGGGATATGTGTCTAAAATTGTTTTCTTTTTTGTTTTTTAAATTTTCATTAGTTGTTTTTATTCTTTATTTCCTTCTAGCTTTTTATTTTTTACATTTACTGTTTTTTGTTCTATTAGTTGTTCTTTTTCCTTTAATGTCTAGAAAGTGGTGGAGTTTGCACAATGACGTAATGGTCTAGTGATGTTGTGTTTGTAAAAAAGAAAGTGATGCGGATACAAATATTTGCAAATATAAGGTTTGTCGATTTTTTTGAACGGCAATACTTTATAAAACAAGCGCAAACACTCCGGCACAAAAAGGGACCAGAGAATCAAGCGCAAACAAGAGAGAGAGAGAGAGAGAGAGAGAGAGAGGAGTGTGTATTTATAAACGGTTTTGTGAAAGGAAAGGTAGAAGAGAGCGAGAGGAAAAGTAGGTGACACGGCTGCTTTTTGAGCCTTCCCATTGCTCATGCTCTAAATGTTGTAAAAAAAAGTATTTGAGTTTATACTCACAAGTGTTGGGCTATTTAGACAAAAATCTTTAACATATATAAGCATGTGAACAACACACAAACATCTAATTATTATAAGTATAGAACATTTGAGGTTGAAATGACTGATTACTAGATTATTTGGAATTCTTTTATTATTTTAGTTTTATCTTGAAATATTTTATTAATGTTAGCTTGAAACTTATTAGTTGATTGTGTTTAAATTTGTGAACTTCAGTATATTTGAGATGTAATGATTTCTCACAATTTAAGTTTGATTGAAAAGTTTTGTTCTGTTCTTTTATCACATGACTGACTAACTCAGCCCAAAATATCTTAATATTTAATAACAAACGATCTATTCATAAAATTTTTTGACCTTATATTAAAAAAAAAGTATTGAATCTCACTATACACAGTTTTAACTATGTTATATATGGTTTTATACAAAATAATGATCTGATGATTCTACACATGCTTTGTGTGGCTATGATGTTTTTTTAGCTTTGTTTTCATAGAACGACAAATTTCATTAAAACCAGTTAGTAATGTGCTAAAAGCCAAAATAAATAACTTACATCAAGAAAATACATCAATCTTTTTCATAAAATATTTTTAGGCGGGGACCGATTTTGATTCAAATAAATCAAAAAGACTTTATAGGTTGTATAGTTTTTGACACGCTTGTCGGGATATATTAGAAAATAACTTCGCTCTTCGCTTTCTAAATGCACCAATACGTTGTGAGAGCAAACCCCGTGTACCACCATGTCCTTTTGGTGACCTAAATTACTAGTGTCATGAATCAAAAGCAAATCTCTGATGGGGTAAGCACATATCAGAGAAATCCGACACCAATTACTAACATATGTCAAATCAAGGTAGTAAAGAGGCATGAAGTGAGCTCGCGATCACTCATTTTTCATATTGTCTGCACAATTTTACATACCGTCGGGCCCACCGAAATATTCCAATAACTTAAGGTAGCAAGTGTCGAAAGTCAATTCATTTCCGCCTTTCAAACAAAGACGTTAATTTTCTTTGGTGTTCAACTATTTCACTCCATAACAAAAGGAGCAACCGTTGTAGATGTATATTTAATTAATCATATTTGCATTAGACCAAGAATGGGATGAATGGACTATATATGATACGATTTATATTTGCAAGAACTAAACAATTATATATTTATTATGTTGTTGCCATAAGTGTAATGTAAATTATACTATATATTAAATATATTAAAGGAGAATGACCTGCTATAGTAGTTTTATTGTTGGTTCAATCAGTAGTTGTCATATGGCAGCCATTAAGTTTTTTATTATTTTAGTATTTTGAAATATATTTGGCTATTTATTAATTTGGAAGTAATCAAAGAACAAAAAAGAAAGTTGTGGTGGTGGTGAAGTATTGTTATAGCTCAGTTGTCCCGAGTTTGAACCTTGTATAAGCTGGTTTTTTTTTTGTATTTTTATTTTTTATGGTTTTCTTTTGTTATTTTTTTTGTATTTTTTATTTTTATGGTTTTCTTTTGTTTTTTTTAAATAGATTTCATACTAGATCAACCAACGAAAAAGTAAGGTAGCGTGATGTTTCGTTTTTTACTTTGTTTTAAATTCGCTATTTTTAGGAATTATTTTTTGGGTTTAGTTTTGGTACCGTAAAGAACGTAGCTGATACTAATCGAATTTGTGGCAACTTACCAAAAAGACGTCCGACCAACAGAGTAGCCTGGCGCAACGCACGAGGTAACAAGCTAGTTAAATATGAAGGTAACACTTGTGTACAAAACATTAACACAAGGGAATATAATATTTGGCGTGGATGCAAGTATTTCAAAATCAATTAAAATATTATTAAATTAAATTTTGAATATTGTTTTATATTATTATTATTTAATTAAATGTCAAAGTAACGTTTTGTGTTGAAACATCGAAACAAACATGGAAATGTGACATTTGGCGTGGAGTGATCACCTTTGAAAAACAAAGAGTTATCTACTTCAAAGCGGTCCGAATAAAATTATTATATTTATTTCAAACTTAGACCAACAAAAATCATGGATATTCTATTCAAATGATTCAACTTCTTTTTTATTGTAATACTAAGATGTTGTATAAAATTTTGCTTTTAATGGATGAGAGTTTGAGGATCGTGACCGACGGTATAGCTAGTAAGACATCTTTAAATCGTCGTAGTGGATGCCTACGTGGCAGCTATGCTATTGGAGAATTAAGATCAGTCTTTTAATATATGAGTAAAAATATTATATTTTAGCTGAATTAACATGTTTATGAATACTCAAAGCTCTAATCTTAACGGTGTTATGGGTAGGACTTAGGAGTAGGGGATGGGAGTCTTATCTTTTTTAGTTAGTACATTTTTTAGATGCATCTAATATTAATTTATTATTATTTTAATTTTAAAAAAGTATTATATTCATTTTTCATTCACTTCGAAAAACTAACCTCGTCCACCAAAAAAAAGCATACATATTATGTTTTGGATACAACATGAAAACATGCATTTAGATTCAAAAGAAGTGAGGAATGAGGAGCACACATGCAAGTATCGACTTACCACAAGGAGTATCTAGATATTAACTCTTGCATTTAATTTTTCTTTGTGTTGTTTTTTTTTTAATATTTATAACTAGAGGTATTTTTTTTAATTCACAACTTAAAAGTAGTTTCTTAGAGACATGAGCTCGTAATGAAGACTCATGTTCGATTTCTACAGACAATACTTTGGTGATGACATGGATGGTTCAATAAAAGAAGCTCGGGATCTTTTTGATCTCCGATTCGATCCTGATGGCGTCCGGGTTTTACCACAAAGTAGGCCTTTGACCGGGCGGGTTTTCCCGGGAACCGAAGATAACTTGGAAGACGTTTAATGGCTCCGTATAACTGGATTGGCCTAGTTGGCGGTGATCTTTTGCTATTAGGTCATTCTGTACGGAACACTTGGGTAATTTTCTGTTTGTTGGTCGCTAAGAAAAAAAAGTTGGTATAGAGACCGAAATACTTAAAAAAAAAAACGAGATCATAGTAACGTAAATGTAAGAGTTTTCAAAACTAAATTTTGTTAAAATAAATGAACCTAATAGTGTAAAGAGGGGAATTTTATAAATGTATACATCTTTATAAAATATAATATTAATACACATGGCCTAACGGGTATTTTTTTAAGTTTAATAGGTATGTGTATAAAAAAAGAGATATTTAATTTGAAAAAAGATACATTAGTGATCTAGTCGCAGGGGGTTCGAGAATCGTGAATTCTGGAATTGAACCCAAATGTGGGGGGTTGGGGCGGGTCAGGCATTCCACAAGGAGTATCCAGATATTAACTCTTTACATTTAATTTGTCTTTGTGTTGTTTTTTATATAACTAGACGTATTTTTTTTTAATTCACAACTTAAAATAAGACATGAGCTTTTTTAATGAAGACTCATGTTCGATTTCCATACACAACATTTTGGAGAGGACATGGTTCGTTTAATGAAGGAAAACCGGAATCTTTGTGATCTCCGATTCAATCCTGAGGGTGATCGGCTTTTACCATAAATAGGCCTTCGGGCGGGCGGGCTTTCCCCGGACCTGAAGAAAACTTGGAGACATTTAAGGGCTCCGTACGACTATGTTGGCCCAGTTGGCGGTGATCTTTTGTAATCAGGTCACCCTCTACGAATGCCTATGTAACTTTCTGTTTATTGGCCGTTAAGAAAAAAAGTTAGTTTAGGGACTGAAATATTTAAAAAAAAAAATGAGATCATATGGTAACTTAAGGTAAGAGTTTTCAAATTTAAATTTTGTTAAAATAAACAAACCTAATATTGTAAAGAGTGTAATTTCACAAATACATACATCTTTATACAATATAATATTAATACACATGACCTAATGTGTCACACCCCGACTAGCACAATATGGAAGCGTAAAACGGGAATGTAACAGACACCTCTGGTATCAACAACATTGTTTATAAAGAACATTACAAACTAATTTACATTACATTATTCTATCATTGATTACAAACTAGGTGTTATAACAAAATATGCTCGTAAGCTATTCTACTCGTACTAGTAACATTGCATCTATTCACATCGCACTGATCACGTTTAGTAACAGATAGCACAAAATCACGGATTTTCCAACTTCGGTATCAAACCTGAAAAACACATTTAAAATGGGTCAACTACACGAGTTGGTGAGTTTCACGAGTTTCAAGAAAATAGGTATGCGTAATCACAAGTCATAATTTGTATATACGCATTTAAGTATATGTGTATGTATTTATATATGTGATGTAATTATGCTAAGCTACAGTGAAACATGAACTGTTCGTGCTGCGTGCCTCCATTTCCCACGCTCAATCAACCACTGTGGCTCCGTTTCCGCCCACATTATGCCCCAAGTAGCTATATCTAACACTACATAGCTGGTTTGTATAATTATGGACATGTGCAAACGGAATAATGTCATAGCAAACCGTGCTGGCCCCGCCTGGGTTTGTCAAACCAATAGTACTATTCACAAGCCACCGGCTCGAAGTTAATCACTGTGTTAGTGGGGACTTTCATGTGTTAGCACTTAGATAATTCACATCATCATACGTTTCAGATAAGTATGTAGATATAAGCAAACATGCTTTTCACCCCGAAAGTTCGTAAAACAGTTCAGAAAATGGGGTCATGAAACTCACTGTTTAGTAGATAATCAGCCCTGTGTCAGCTCGCGGTTTGTTCGGTTCGCTATCACTAGTTCCTATAATAAATATTATAATAATATTAATATTTTAATATTATTATAATCTTAATACTAAACTGGCTGTATAACTAATCTGGGTATAGTTGGAACGCCCAGAAAGTGTCAATAGGCTTAGGTTGTGATTTTGTTCAATGTTTAATACTTAAAACCGAACTTGGCACAGTTTTCCCGTTTTTCCAGCTGGGCCAAGTTGTTCGTTTACGCGTTCAGAAAACAGTTATGGGGAAATAAGCTTGGGTAAATGTGTTGGTGGATAAAATGATTTAGTTATAAAGAAAGATCACATATTGGGGTCCCCGATTAGCTAAGAGACCCGTTTCCGTTTATTCAGTTTGATTTGAGAAGAAACGCGCACAATCTATCCAGTTTGTCCAGGTTTCTCATAAAAAGGTTCGTTTTTACTTAATTAATCAAAAAATATGATTTTTGATCACTCTTGGTGTTTTGATATTCCCACAGGTTCGTTAATCGCGAACTTGCCAGTTTTTTATTAAAATTGAATTTGTTTAATCTTCAAATTAGCATAATTAATTAACCATTAATCATTAAATTATGAAAATTTAGCCACTTATTAAATAAAATATGTAGATTTTTATAAAATATTTCTGGAATTATTTACTGATTTATTAATTTATAAAAATTCATTTTATCAGCTATATTTAGCCTGAAAATCGTCCGTTTATCCCAAATAATTTCCAAAAATTCCACAAAAATTCCTGAATACTTCAATTATATCCCAAAATCATCTGTATCAATATCAGAATGTAACAATGTTGTTTAATATTCTTTTTGGGCCAAATTTGGCTATAAAAATTCATACGTACGCATTTACACAAAACACACTTAGACTTTTCCAAATTCGCCAAAATTTCATATGTGATCACAATATAACAAATCTGAGTTTCCCCCAAAATTTCATAATTTTTCAAGCATTTTAACTATTTTTCCCAAATAAACATCCTAATTTGGTAATAAATTTGCCAAATATTCTCAGATGGTTTAAAAATTATCAAATTTGAACAGGGACTCAATGACATGGTCCCTGATGTCCCTGAAAAATTTCAAGCCCTAACAATATGCACATCACAATCTTAACCTAAACAACCCGTAAACGAGTGTTTCGATATTACCTTAGCGGGTTTGACTCGTTTTTGCCTTTCTAATCAAGGTTTCAAGCTCTTATGCTTATTTTCAGGGTAGATACAAGTCCTATATCACAAACCAAGCAATTGTTCATCAACATTACAGCCCTTGATTTAGGGTTTCGGCTAGTGTATAAAAACGAATTTTTGAACCGTAAAAATGCGGTTTCAACCCTCTAATCCGTGTTTATGGCCAAAAAAAACTATCAAACCAGGTTCCTTATTATGTGTATGATCAAAACATGTTTATGAACCATTTTTAGGATTTTTACATGGTTAGGAATGATTTTTGGCAATTAAACTAGGTTTATATGGTATTAAACCTAATTAAACATGTTAAAAATTGATGAAATCATGAAATTACCTAAGTTTCTCTTGAAGTTTTAGCTGGATAATTTGATGAAGATCAGATTTCACAAGTTTTTATGTTGCAAAATATCTACACAAGTTTATATTAAAAAAAAAAAAAGAAACCCTTTTTTTGGGGGGGGGGGTTTCTTACTTGCGGCCGGAATTCATTAGGCCCCCCTTGGGCTTATTTTGGCCCATTAATTGATTTTATAAGCCCAAACATGAAAGCCCAGTTCCAAATTTATTTCGGGTTCGGTTTTTGACGCGAAAAACATACCGGGTGCGTCAAACAGTGCGAAAACGAGCGTTTTTCGGCTAGTTTTGTGTAAATTTATAAAAACCTACTATACGTTTGTAAAAATCGAAAATATTTTCACGGATCGCTTAAAACATTTCAATTAAGTGTTTGGTAAGTCTTTTTCGCCTTAACGGATGATACAATGCTTGGTTTGTAACTATCTTTCGTGTTTAAATCTATAGCGTGTAGTTAAACGAGCATGTTTTCGTTTAACTTGTTTGCTATCGAACTAAGGCCATATTACTAATATATTAGCTTATATTAAACGTATATCACTTATAGATGCCCCCCCGGGATATCTGGGTCATAACCCCAACCCGTTCGGTTAGTCGTTCGTTCGTTACGTAAAAAACGTTTATTTGCTTAATCGATAAATACGTACTGAGGTGTACCTTGTTTTGGCTCAAATGTCACATAACGGGTATTTTTTCTAAAGTTTAAATGGGTATGTGATGCAGGAGTGTAACACCCGGCTAAAACGGGAACGCCCGAGTGTGGCGTACAGATTGTTTAAAACACATGTGACGCTATTAAGTGGCAATATTATCATTAATTAATTTACAAATCAAGTACACAAGTTTGAAACAAGAAATACGAAGAAAATATATACAACAAAACATTTTGTCCGTTTGTTTAAATAACCTAAGTCTAGTGTCTTCTCCAAGTGTCATCTTCTAAAGTTTGTACCTGTAGCATATGCATAAAATAATGTCAACTATATGAATAGTTGGTGAGTTCACTCAGTTTGATAGAATACGTAAAAATCATATAATTCCATAAAACTTGTGAAAAGTATAACTACAGCGCATGCAAGGGTTCTTTATACTCGAATCAATGGTCCTGAGTGTAAAGAATAACGAAGTGTGACATTTGTCAATTTCGGGTTATTTTATACTTGTATTCTTAATGTAAACCCGACCCGTTTTGTATCCCGAACCTTTCGATATTATCAAAATGATGAATTGTATGTTAAATATTTGTTTTATAGTTGTTGGATAAAAAAAACACCCTTTTCGGTTCTTAAAATTCCCCGAAAACGCTCAAAACGAACTCTAGGGACTAAAACTACCAAAATGGAGACTTGAAGGACCCATTTGTAGTTTGTGCTTTATTTGGTCTATAACCAACCCATTTTCATGAAACACCCTTTATGAAAGACCCATTCAACTTACCCTATATATACACACCCATATTCTTCATTTGTGCTTGCTCATTTCTTCATTTCTCTCTCAAATTCTTGAATTTTAAGGTTGTTCTTCATAAGCTAATATTTCATTTTAACTAACTTCTCAATACTTAAAGCTTGATGTTACAACATATATATAATATACACTCCTTGTTTACCCTCGGTCTTTCATTTCTCCGGTCTCGGCCGGTTGAAATGTCGGGCTAGTAAGGCAAGGTTACATGGAGGACTTTGTAGTCCTTGTTTATATATTTAACAAATCTAACCATATAACTTGTTATACTTGCTTAACTTCTACACATTTTAGTTTATTGTTCATATTTGTCAAGTTCCATGGTATTGGGTATGTGGTGACTAGCCTCGGTTTCATCCCGAGTTGAGAACCGAACCAAAAACCGAACTTTTGTTTAAAAGCTTTATTGTTAACTTTTTGAATGTAAAACTTGAGTATTATTATTTATAAGTTATTTTACAAGTTCCATGGTAATTGGGTATGTGGTAACCATCCTCGGTCTTATTCCGAGTCAAGGAACGAACCAAAAACTGAACTTTTGTTTAAAAGCTTTATTGTTAACTTTTTGAATGTAAAACTTGAGTATTATTATAAGTTATTTTACAGGTTCCATGGTAACTGGGTATGTGGTAACCATCATCGGTCTTATTCCGAGTCAAGGACCGAACCAAAAACCAAACTAAACCAAGTTCACTCGCTTAAGACACACAAGTGTGTTTTTAGCCACCAAAACTCATATTTTTCTTCAAGATTATATTTTAACTCAATTTTAGTTAATTTCTAAACATACTTGGCATGTCGGTAACCAACTTGATCTTATAACAAGTTCGAACCGATAAGGTTGTATACTCGCTTAACGAACGTTAAGGTTCTTCACAATAGAACTACATACTTGGTTAAGTCTATTTTGATTTTATTGAGTTATCTCATAACATTTATTATTTTGGGAAGTTAACTGTGAGCTTGGTCAATTATAAAGTCTCGAACCGACAAACCCGAACACTCGTTTAAACCTCGTTTTTGGTATTCTTATAACCAAGGGTTTTGCAATATCGCATTTTAACCCACATTATTACTTAACATAGGTTGAGTAAAAAAAGAAAAAAACTAATGAATAGAATATCGAGACCCGGTTTCGAGTAAACTTATTTTACAAAACTTGTTTCTTTAATTTCTCAAATATTTACATTTTAAATCTTAAACTTTATTTATTTACTTTATTTGTCATGTATTTTATTTTAAACACTTCCAAGACTACCTACTAACACGAGACCCGTTTAATATAGGTCTTGCTCGTTAAACCGATCTCTCTGATTATTCACGACACTATCTTTCAAGTTACTTGTTAATGTGAGTACTTTTTCATCCCCCGTTTTCCATCTTTCGTTTTGGGGGTGGCATTGCATACTTATTCAAATTCAAATGATTTATACTTGAGTCTTAAACCACAACACGTATTGTATATGTTTACTTAAATAAATGCTCGATTTGGTGTTATATGCTTTACATGATTATGTGCAAACTCTTGAATGCTAAGGCGGGTAGCCTCATCAAAGTATGATCATACGTTAATTCCGAGTATATATTGTATCCCCATATAGAAATGTGTCGTCAATGTATTCTTATTGACGATTTCATTATTGTCGTCAATGTATTCTTATTGACGGTTTTATCATCTAAATTGTTGCTATTATTTATTGTTTTCATATACTAGTTGTGGATTTCATACTATATACTTATTGTCCAAAACTATGAAAATTGCTCACCAACCTTCGTGTTGACAAACTCTATTTATGCAATGTTACAGGTTTGATGTTAGCTTGATTGGATTACTTGAAGAAACTTATTATCTTGGCTTTAGGATATTAGAAAATAAAAGAACAAGTTATTTGTTTATCTATCTATTTGGCATTTTGTATGAACAATTGTTGTGTTATTTATGATGATATGGATTTAAATGAGTTGTTTAAATATTGTAACTTTATAGTGTCATTGTGCAATGAGCAATCATGTCGCGCCTCGACGTTTCCGCCTTCATTGGTCGAGGTGTGACACGAAGGTCCTTTCCAGTTAGGGACAACTAACGTACTCAGATAATGTGGTCTCTTTTCCACTCGAAACAATGGTCTTGAGTGCAGGGGGGGGGGGCGTATGACCACACTTATTGAGCCAACCACTTGAAATTGAAATCAACGCAAGTAAGCAAGTAAACACACAAGTCCATGTAGTGAATTGTAGTTTGTATGCAAAATCGTAAATACTTTAAATTGGTAGGATACATTTACTACCCCCAAAAATAATAAAAGAGTAAAAAGAGGGTGTGAGAAACTCACCATTGAAATAGAGGATAAACGAGAAACAAGATCTGAAAGCAATCCAAAGTGCGCTAAAGAACCTAAAACGATTGAACTTCTCGAATAGGTAGGGTGTCAGAATGATTGTGAAAGATGACCCACCGGAAAACGGATACTGGCAATGGATTATATGATTACAGAGTGTTTTCTTGTTTGATTTAAGGACCGGGACCGATTTATACAATGATTCAGGTCCTGCTTATACTATTAATTGAAACGGTTACTCGTTAATTGATGTTAATTGCATATTCATAAAATCCGGTCGTTACGCAGTGTTCATGGGACTTAATTCAAGTCGTTAGAACAATTATTAGTGATGATTAGCTATTGCTATTGAGGTCTAAAGTCGTTATACAAATTAATGGGTCAAAAAGCGATGATTAAGGGGTGGTTGGGGTCGCCGGTATCGTTCTTTGCGTCGCCGGATTACCATGGCTCCCCCGGCCAGAAAAGCATGGGCAGGGGGGCTGGTTTGATCTTAAGCAAGTTCCGGGCTGCTAATTAAGTTGTAATACGCGATTTAACGTGATTAAGGACTGTTGGAAATTTGTTGCACTTCGCCAGAACTTGGCCGGAGTTTGAGGTCGGAAAAACGTTAATGTGAGGGTAGGGACGACTGGAATGTAATTTAATTGTTATTTACAATATTAGCCCTTCAACTTAGATGTTGTATTAAAATCTAGATTTAAGTATTTTTTCAATACAAACCTTGAACTTTTGGAAAGTGTTTAATAATGCTGCAAAGTGATATTATTTGAATAATTTACGCATTGCACCCGCATAGTTCGGACATCGTTTAAACTATAATTCCTGGAGTTTCATAAATTGAACAAATGAAAAAGAAAACTAACAATAAATGTAAATTCTCATGCATATTAAATTATTGATGAACGATAAACAAGAAAGCTTCGAACTTCAAAACGGATCGGTTTAACGAATATAATTACAAATGCAAATAACAAAATAGCGAATGTCAAATACATGAAACGAACCTAAGATATGTGTGTGTGTGTGTGTATATATATAATTATAAACAAACCGAAAATTTAAAATGGGTCGGGTTTCGGGTTTGAAAAGTAACAAATGTTACAAGGAGTAGCTCCTAATTTAAAATTCTGATTTTTTGATATCTTTTATTAGTTTATGTTTATCTTGCTACCAATTTTTATCTCCTTTTGTTTTAGTATAAGTTATGGCTGAATGTTATGTAATATTTAGTTTTTGATATTGAATTTTAATTAACAAGAACTTTGTTCTTGGTACCTTTGGTCCAAATTATCTTTTTTGATTATTGTCAGTGTTTTGAGCTGTTAACTGCTTCCGAAACTGCATCATTTGGTATAAAAAAGACATAACTCGGAAACTGAACCAATATGTGGATATATGATGGCAACGTGCTAGGGTTGGGACGAGGTTAAGCATTCTCAAACCTATACCCTTTTAGTAAAGTCCATTTCAAACCTGTTAGGTATGCTTTGGGTAGTTAGTCGTTGAGTATTGGATAAAACTCGTGAGTGTTAGGTATGCCCATTAGTTTCTTAAAAGTACCCGCTTGGTAAACCCAACAGTAAACCCGTTAGGTATCTATAAGATTTTGACAAATTATAAATAGTCATACAACAAATAATTACCGTAAACAAGTTTTAATGAATAAGTAATGCTTCATATTCCATATGATACATCAAGTTCTATAAAAAAAAGAAAGAAAAACAATTAAAAATTTTAAAATATACTAAATGATGGGTTACTTGGGTTTATAACTGGGTAACGAGAATATGTTATGTGCAATCGAGCATATTAAAATTCTTATACCCGTCTCAAACTCTTTAAAAATTTCAAAAGTAATTTCAAATTCGTCCCAAATGTTTTGAGTTTAAGATTTCCTGATGGGTTGGAACTTCACTGCCATCCCTAAAACTTGGGGGAGGGGGAGGGGGTTGTGGTGGCTCGTTAAACCTGCACCAGCACGCAGCTCGCAGAGCCTCGGGTTGAGCTCCCTATCCACCCTAATGGCATTGTACGCGAGCCCACTTTAAGTGTGCTAATATATTTACAAGTGTAAAGTTACCTAGTATTTTAGTGTTATTCAAACATATACTAATATACTATCTAATTAATTAATGTTAATAAAATAATAATAATTCATGAAATGCACAAGTAACCTCACCACTGGACACCTCAATAATACAAAACACGTGGCCTTACCATAAATAAAAAGGAAAATACATATTATTATTATTATTATTATTATTTTATTATCATTATTATTATTTTTTTAATAACCAACGAATCCTTTAACTGGACTGATGACTAAATTCACCACATCAGAATACATTCGCTTTTCGATCCGGAAAAAACCTCGCCTTAGGTCAACACCCGTGAATACTCGCCCGAAATCACAACAGTGCAGTGTAGTAAAACCCATTAAATTTAAAGATCCAGCTAGTGAACACCACGCCACCTTCTCTCCCAGTCTCCCAACATTATCTTGACCACCGAAACTAAATAATCAATAAAAACACGAATCAAACCTGAGTCACGTTAAACTTCAAGTTCGTTTCTTATCGATTCACCGTAAGCTCATCCAATATTATTATTATTATTATTATTATTATTATTATTTCTAGAACAACAAAGAAAAGAAAATCGCTGGACACCACACCACCAAAATAATACCGCTGGCTGACCACCCAATAATAATATTATTCTTCAAAATCAAACTTCTTCTTCTCCTCCAAATCCCATACAAATTCACCCATCGAAAACCCTAATCTTTCACCCTTCAGTTTCTCATTTCCAATCAATTGTTTCCGGATCGTACAACAACAATGACAACGACATTTCGTCACTAATTAATAAATTATTATTACTCTCTCTCGATTCTTCTTTACCTTTTCAATAATAATATTAAAGGTATGCTTAAACTTTAAATCTTTACACCTCGCATGCATGTTGTATAACCAATTTGGTGATCTATCGTTTCTGGGTTATGTTAATCTTGGGTAAATTGAAGTGGGTTTGTGTTTGAATTGGGTTTTTGTGGGTTTGATTTGTCAGATCTGTAGGTGAGAATATGTGTTGTATGATGATTTTTGTAATAGCTTTCTTTCTCTCTCTCCAGGTATTGCTAAATTGTGAATAATAATATTAGGGATGAGATCCGAACGGTACCGAAAATATTTAGAATGAGGAAAAGTATGAATTTTTTCGGTTCCGTACCGAAAGTGAATGATTTTTTCGGTATTTAGGTGTTGCAAAATTGTGATAATTAGGAAAAGTATTAAAATGAGTAAAAGTTTCGAGTTTTTGGGTTTGGTGCCGACTGGAAGGTACCGAAACCGAATGATTTTTTGGGTTCGGTTTCGACCGGAAGGCACGGAAACCGAATAAATTTTTGGGTTTGGTACCAATCGGAAAGTACCGAGACAGAATGGTTTACGATGAAACCTAAAAAATGATACCGGTCGCGGTAGCGGACTAGCGGTACTAATTGTGTTTGGTTGGTACCGGTTGGGTATCGTATTAGTACGCTACCGATTGAGAATACCGGAAACCGAAACACATGAAAAAAGTGAATCCTGGTACGGGTACCGATTGAAAATACTGATACCAAAAATGAGTAAAAGTAGCGTTTTTTTCTGTTTGGTACCGAAAATAAAGAAATGCCGAAACTGAATGGTGCTGATACTGAAAACATGAAAAAACGAATATTGTTACCGGTACTGGTTGAATATCTGAAAACCGAATGGTACCGATACCAAAAACATGAAAAAACAAATACCGGTACCGGTACCGACTGAAAATACCGAAACCGAAAGGTGCTAATACTGAAAACATGAAAAAACGAATACCGATATCAGCACCGATTTTGTTCGGTTGATACCATTGTGTACAGTATCGGTATGGTACCGATTTTGATGGTCATAAACTTTCAAATTATTTCAATGGTAACATTTGAAATTTGATTATGTTACGGATGCTTCTTGATTGAAACATGTGAAAGGTAAAAATTGAATTATCTTTTGTCTGCATTAATTGTGTGTAGGGTAGGTTGGTTGCATACCTGTATAAAGCATGATTCATCATAACTTATTATTGATTACAAATCATAAGGCTGAGGGGTGTGGGGCTTCAACGGGGGCGCTAGAGCCCCTCCGCTCGCGCCCCCAGGCGCTAACACCACACCACCGGGGCGCTAACGGGGCGCTAACGCGAAAATCCATGCAGGCGTGAGCCTGTTAGCGGGAGAAGAGAGAGAGGAGCTTGTTGAATTTTAGAAAAAGAGCCGTTGGGCTCTTATTAAATTAAAAAAAATTTTTTTTTTCCTATATAATACCCCATTTCACCCATTTTTATACCACAACTTCAAACCTTCACCCAAAATCAATTCATCTTCTCAACTTTTTTTAGATATTAATGTGTTTTTTTATTAATGTGTGTTTTTTTAATAATTTATGAGTTTTTTTAATAATACGTTGTTTGAATATATTTATAAAAAAATAAAAAAAAAAATTCGCTGGAGCCCCTGCTGGAGCCCCTCCACACCAGGGCCAGGGGCTCCAACGGGGGCTCCAACACCCCCCTTATCCAGTTTCTCTCTCTGCCACACGTCATAATATTATTGGTTGGAGCCCCATTAAAGCCCCCATTAAAGCCCCTCACACCCCTCAGCCTAATAGCTAACATATTCATTTCCAAAATCCAAAGCTACTAGTAAACCTATAGGTATTTGTTTATAAAGGTATTATAAAATATACAATATGATTATCTTGTTTTGGAAATTTTATTGTACTAGCAAACCTATAGGTATTTGTTTATAAAGGTATTATATAATATGTAATGTGATAATTTTTTTTTTTGGAATTTTATTATTATGCAGGAATATATGTTGTTTGTCGACTAGATTTCGAATAATAATTTGCTAAAAACTCACTCGAACGCGTTTTAAAGGTTTGTAATCATGGTTGCTACTGCTGCTACTGCATCGCTATTTCCGGCATCTTCGCCTCAACCGGACTCCGGTGCCAAGAATTCTGGTAATCATAAAGGCGGTTTAGGTAGTGTTGACGTTCGTGGAATTAAGTCAAAGTCAACATCTTCTCACGGTCTGCAAGTTAAGACCAATGCGCAGGCTCCTGCGAAGGTGAACGGGACCCGAGTCGGCGTTATGGATGGGCTGAAAAACGATGATAATTCGTCATCTGGTGCACCGAGGACTTTTATTAATCAGCTGCCGGATTGGAGCATGCTTCTTGCTGCAATCACTACTATTTTCTTGGCTGCTGAAAAGCAATGGATGATGCTGGATTGGAAGACTAAACGTCCCGACATGCTTGCTGATTTGGATCCGTTTGGTTTTGGGAGAATTGTTGAGGATGGGTTTGTGTTTCGTCAAAACTTTTCGATTAGGTCGTATGAGATAGGGGCGGATCGTACTGCGTCGGTTGAAACGTTAATGAATCATTTGCAGGTATAATAATAAATTATCTTACATTAGTTCCATTAATATTAAGCTAATTTCTTGTTAATTTGTTTGAAGCGTTTTGACATTAAACGTGACGGTCATTTGTGTGTTTTTTTTGGGAAGATTTAGACTTTTACTAAAATACCTTGTGATTTTTTAACAGGAAACAGCGCTTAATCATGTTAAAAATGCTGGACTCCTTGGTGATGGATTCGGGTCAACGCCTGAAATGAGTAAACGGAATCTTTTTTGGGTGGTTACTAAGATGCAAGTGCTAGTAGACCGTTATCCGACTTGGTAATCTAAAGTGCTTTATTTAAACCATTATTATTTTATAATAAAGTGTTTACAGTTCTAGTAGTTTAATAGTTGTATATGAAATAAACTGATGTAATTTACTATATTAATTCTTTTCAGGGGTGATGTGGTTCAAGTGGATACTTGGGTTGCTGCTTCTGGGAAAAACGGTATGCGTCGTGATTGGCTGATTCGTGATTGCAAAACGGGCGAAATACTAACACGAGCCTCAAGGTCTTTTTATACTTTTTACTATATATATATATATATATAGGGGAGATTTCAAATGAGAACCCCTTTTGAGTTTTAAGAACTCGAAAGAACTCAGTGTAACGATTTTTTTTTCCGAATTTTTTTTACACATGCGTAATATATATAAGTTACATACACGTAAAAAAATTACAGAATTTTTTACGCACCGAGTCGACTTTTTACACATGTGTAACGGACGTAAAAGTTAGTGTAACCACTTACATATTTATTCTCTCTCCTGCTTTGACTTTTTTGCCAGATTTAATCTCAACCACATATTCAAATCCATTTAATTAAATGTGTGGCTTAGAATGGAGTTTTTAAGTTCTTACAACTCAACATGGTTCTCAAAAAATCCCTCCTACATATATATATATATATATATATATATATATATATATATATATATATATATATATATGTTTGAATTTTAGCCTGTTGATAGGTTATAATGATGATAATAAATATTATTTCACTTGGTGAGAAGATGATAAAACTTATATAAATTTTTTTTTCAAGTTTATAATTTATAATCAAATTTATTACTAATTGAGTAGGTAAAAAATTAGAATTATATGAACTTAGTTTTATATTGAATTTAAATTTTAAATGAATTTTTACATATATGTTATAATTTTAGCCATAAAATAGAAACTGACAGTTTATTGCTGATTTTAGCCATATACCTACTTTTAACTTATTATACATGTAAATTGCTGATGTCGCACTGCCTGATGCCATGACAATTGACAGCAGACACCCTCATATGCCACATATTAAAAAAAAATTGCTTATATGAAAAAACAAAATTTAATGCTAAGTTTGAAGCTTTGAATAAAATGATCTTTATGTTAAGTTTTATATTTAAAATGATTATTTATTGTAACATGTGGTGCCAGTTGTCAGATGCATGTACACTAAATGGTCCTGTTTCATCCCTATGACTCTATGAATAAGACAAGATCTAATTATTAAAATTTGTACATGTTTTGTTAAGAATCTAATTATGTGTTTATTTTCTAAATTTCTATTGCAGTAATTGGGTTATGATGAATAAAGTTACAAGGAGGTTATCGAAAATTCCCGATGAAGTTCGGGCTGAAATCGAGCAGTATTTTGTTGATACGCCTCCTGTTATCGATGACGACGACAGGAAGTTACCGAAACTCGATGAGAAAACTGCTGATCATGTTCGTAATGGTTTAACTGTAAGTAACATTCTATATTTTAATCAAGGTTTAGAGTTTTTGATTCTGAAATAATCATTATTATAATTTTTATTTATTTATTTATTTATTTATTTTTGACAAATGTTTTAGCCCAAGTGGAGTGATTTGGATGTGAATCAACATGTCAACAATGTGAAGTATGTTGGCTGGATTCTGGAGGTATGTCTTCATAGGATGAGTTTCATTGCAGAACTTCTAAATTATTTAAGAACTTTTAGAACTCTTAACAACCAACTTTTTTTAAAAATTATTTTTGTATATTAATATTTTTTGAGTGTAGTTTTATCACTTTTTTATATTTATATTTACAATTACAATTACAATTACAATTATGCAAATTAGTTTTAACACATCTATTTTTTTTTTACACATGTATAAATTTGTTATTACATAAATTTTACACATATGTAAATTTGTGATTTATATATGTAATAAAAAATTTATATATAAAATATGATAAAACTACTCTATGATAATGTTAATATATAAAAAAAATGTTTGGTTGTTAAGAGTTCCTAAACATTCTTAACTTTTTTTGAGTTCTGAAAGGATATCAGCCCTGTCTTCATATTAGTATGCCTCATTCAGAATGCTTAAATATGAATGCCATAAATTTCATTAAATACAGTTTTTAATGTAACAATTATACATTTATGCTCTTTATCTTTCTTTTTACACTCCAAAGTCTCATATCCTAACATGTTTTTAAGGGAATGGTATAAATGTCATAAATTTAAAGATGTATATTTGATGCTATGAGTTTTTGCTTGTGAATATGATATTATATAAGTTTTTAAGGGTACATATGGGCTTACAAATGTCACAATTTTAAAAATGGGTTTATTTTATATTATGATTTTTTGTTGGATAAATAGGATATTTACATCTATATTTTAAGGTGAAAATGTTAAGGCATTTTTTATAATGTTTTAGAAACTTAGAGCATGTTTGGGATTGAGTTTGAAAACAACTTATTGGCTTATTGCTTTTTTTTAAAAAGCAATAAGTTAAAAAAGTATTTGGCAATCACAAAAACATTTTTTATTTTAGCCTTTTGAAAGGGCGAAAATGTTGTTTTCTAAAAGCGACAAATCTTGGCTTTTTGAAAAAACCAATAAAGTCAATAAGCTGTTCTGAAACTCAATCCCAAACATGCTCTTAATTATGCAAAAAAAAAAAAAAATTTTGAATAATTTGTTAAATTTTTTAAATGATTGAAAAAAAATAATGATGTGATTTAACATAAGTCCATAGGGTTTTTTTCAACAATTTTTTTTATTTTACAATATTCGTCTATTTTAAGTATCAAGTGTTTTAAGTCACCTCGACCCGGGTTGACCCAATTCAGTTTAACATAATATACTTATTTTAACCACGCGTCATTGCAGAGTGCACCGAAGCATGTGGCGGAGGACTATGAGCTAGTAAGCATCACACTCGAGTACCGCCGCGAGTGCATGAAAGACAGCGTGCTGCAGTCACTCACTTCCTTGCTAAAAGGCGATGGGATGATGGATTCTGGTGGCAGTGGCGGCGTCGACTGCCAACACCTGCTTCGACTCGAAGGCGGCGGCGAGATTGTGAAAGGAAGGACCAAATGGAGGCCCAAACAGGCCCATGAGATTCAACACCATCAATCACTTCCTTACTGAAACTAGTGGCTTTAAGTCTGCAGATGAAGGGCATTTTCGTAATTTTGCTGCTACTAGTGGACCTTGCAAGTTACTTGCAATGTTAACCTACCTCTCTATATATATTTCTTTCTGAACTATGTTTTTTTTTTTTTCAAATGTTGTTTTATTTGTTTTTGTTTTTAGTTTGAGAATGGAGAGAAGTGTAAGCCTATTGTAAGTAAACCTTTTATGAACAAAACCTAATATTTCCTCTCTCCTATCTTTCTCTTTCGCTTGTTTTGTTGTGACGATTCTTTATTATTTATAATCAAATGTCGTGTTTGTGTTGTATGCTAAGATAGAGGTTGCGAATGTGTTTGATGACTTCAGTCGTTTTTAGTTTTTTGCGGTTGATGTGGTTTTGTTGTCAGTCTCAAAAGGCTATTGGCTGTTACAAAAATATGACGAGCGGAGTTGAGTTTGCGCTCGTTTAAGGTCGAATTTGGTTCATTTGTTTTAAGCTCGGCTCGATTTGAGCTCTGTATTTAAAGCGAGAGCATTCATTTGTTGATCTATTGATTATATAATTTATTTCTATTATATAAAACCATATAATATTTTTTTACAACGACGACTTTCTTGTATTTAGGCTACCGCCCTCTCCAAATTTGAAGAACCCTGATACCTCACTCTGACCAGACTATGTTGTCGTCTTAATTGGCCCCACGCTGGCTTTAGAGTTTGGCTTGAGTGTTTCTCCAGGAAACCATACCGTCGATTGTCACTTGATAGTCAAGTCACCATAAAAGTAGAACTCTTTGGCGTAACACATGGTGGACAAAAACCAGGGTGGGCACTGGTTTCGAACTGACAACCTTTGCACAAGTGACACAGGTGGGATATGAACTTGGGTCTTCATTGGAGAACTCAAGCCTCCTACCACTAGGCCATAAGTGGGGGATAACACCATATACTATTTAGTTGCTTTTATTGAAATTATAATAATACTATTCATTATATTAAATAATAAATAAAAAATATATATTTACAAAAATATAATAAGCTTGTTTAGACGAGCGAGTGAAGTCAAGCTCGGTATATAAAGCTCGAACATAAGTTTGTATATTAAATGAGCTCCGAGTTAGAAACGAGCTCACACTAATCTCATATAAGCCGTCTTTGATCAAAGCTTTTACCGAGCCTATTTTAACCAGCTCACGTGCAGGTCAACGTGCTTACATCCCGATAGTCAATAGGTACAGTTTTCGAACTTGAACAAAATTTTTAGTAATCAAAAGATGTTTAAATTCAACTCGGATTCGAAAAGGATTGAATCAGATACTCTGAATCTTTAATAGGATAACATCTTAATTTTATTCTTCTATCATAAAAGCATCCCTATATAAGATATGCGGGCATACACAATAGAGAGTGATATCTAACTACATTTATATAAAAAAGATTAGATTAAGAACCGTTTAAAACAAAATCAAATTACATCAAGAATTAGGTAATTGCTTTTGGTTTTCGAAAACTAAATTCAGTTAAATCATGAACCAGAGTTATATAGATCAGGCTATGGATTCTCCTGTTTGTATAGCTGATAAAACATTTAGCCCATTATAAAACAGAGAAACCCGCATTGATGAGGCAGAATCTGAAACTTATGAAAACTCATCATGTTATAACTTATAACTCATTTTTTTTTTAAAAAAAAAACCAAACTAAATTATAATTCAATTTTCGTTTTCCTTAAAAAAAAGTAAAGGAAAACCGAATTATTTGGGTCGTTTTATGTCACATGACTAAAATTTACCCTTTCCTATTGTTTTTATTACAGGCAACAATTCCTAACACAACCCAAACCCGACATAAAAAAATATAGGTTTTGGGTCGGTTGACATGGCCTGTTTAAAAACGGGCCGGGTTGATACGTCGACATGTTTAAGTTTAAATGTTTTGAAATTATACTTTTACTTTTTTCTATTAAAGTATACAACAAAAGTAATTGAAAATCTTGATCTTTCGTTTGAAAGTAGTTAACTAGGTATAATTAATTTCTTGTACGGAAACATTGTGCAGTTTTAAATTGTATTACGAAATGTAAATGCCTAATTTTTTGGTTTTAAAATAACCAAAATCACTTTAAAATGGACATAAACTTTAATTTTCATCCATGTGGTTTGTACAAATCTACGTTTTTAGTCAAATAGTTTCAAATCTGTGATAATCGTCCCTATGGTTTCATTTCACTTGCAATTAAACCCGACCAAACTAACCCCGTTAAGTCTGATCGTTAAACCCATCAACGTGCCCCTCACATGAGGGGCAATTTTGTTCTTTTTCCCCAAATACACCTCAGCCCCTCACGCGAGGGGGCTTGCGAATTAGGGTTGGGGTTTATTTGGGGAGAAAAAGGACAAAACTGCCCCTCACATAAAGGGCACGCTGATGGCTTTAACGACCAGGCTTAACGGGGTTAGTGGGGTTGGGTTTAATTGCAAGTGAAATGAAATACAGGGACGGAAATCACATATTTAAAACTATTGGATTAAAATCGCAGATTTGGACAAACCACAGAGACGAAAACCGTAGTTTACTCTTAAAGATAATACAAAAAGGCATTATACAGTTAATGATCTTTTTTACATGCTCTATCAGCTTTAAAAATAATATAAAATTATACGGTTAACAACCCATCAACATGCTTGACATTCTTAAAAATACAAGTTAAATAGGTCGGCTTTGGGTTAAACCGAATTTATGTATATGCGGGTTAAGGTTGAAATTGATGCAGTTTTGAAGCACAACTGAAGAGGTATGCACCCGCCTTAACATCGAGCGGGGCGGGTCAACCCACAAGATATAGACAAGAGACTTGAAATCAAGATGTCATGAAGGCACAAAGCCAAAACCTATGCGCATGGCGCATATCACATATGCTCACGCATATCACATATGCTCACGCACCATATATGCTCACGCATATCACATATGCTCACGCATCATATATGCTCACGCATATCACCTCTGCGCGTGGCGCATCTGCGCGTGGCGCATATCACATATGCTCACGCATATTACATATGCTCACGCATATCACATCTGCGCATGAAACATCTGCGCGTGAGAATAAAGAGAAGACCTCGCGCATCCCCAGGATAGGCGCATATCACACATGCACATAATCAACCTCGTCCTTATCCAAATCAGGATAAGGACAACCCTGATTGTGCTCATCAGACAACCTTCCAGAAGGTATCCTTTAAGGAATAAAGAATATGCTGATGTTGACAGCTGCCAATGAAAGGTGGACAACTCAGCAAATTCCATGTGCTACCACGTGATGGCACATGGGTCAGGTGAAATACCTTGGTCAGAGAATAATCAATGAAAAAGCACCAGGTGTCCTAAGGACACGTGGCGCGAAGTAATAGGGGAGGCCAAAAAGGCCCTAATGGGATCTGAGCCCAATCATTGGAAACCCTAACACTATAAATACCACACCACCTCCACAAGGGGAGGTAAGCAAGGAAATACATTCTAATTCCTTACTCACTTTCTGATTATTATTATCTTCTCCTACAATCTCTTATTCTCACACCGGAGGGTTACCCCAAAGAGGACCCCTCTGTCCCTTTCTGAGGGGTAAGTTCACGGTGCTGCTCGTTTTGTAGGTGGAAGAATTCATACTCCGGAAAACCATCGGTGATATAGCACACTCATACCCGAGGAAAGTTGATCGTCTACTAGTAAGTCGATCCACGTTTCTTCATTGGCGCCATCCGTGGGACAACGGCAACAAAACCACTATCTCATCAGTTCTCTCTGAAAATCTTCACCATGGTTTCCGGTGTTCGAAACAGCGATCAAGTTCTGGAGGATAATGAGCTTGAGGATGTTAATGAGGGACAGCAGTTTCTGAGGGCGCCGCGTGATACTGCGCGCACCACCAGTAACCATCCCTTCATCACAACACCTCATAGCCAGACTGAAACTCCTCCAGACGATCTCACGTTCCAAAATCTGACTGGTGCAAAACAAAAAGGACCAATGGGTCCGGAAGTTGAAACCAATGACCCTAAAGAATGGCTCATAAACGAACAACGGCGTTTAATGGACAAATACAATGAGCTGGTCAAACACAAAAAGTTAGCCGACTTAACACAAAGGCTCGCATTTGATAAACAAACCATTCAGGGAACAAAAAAAAGGGCGCGCGCACCGGAAGATGGTCACTCTGTTCACACCGAACACGCTGATATTAGTGATGAGGAAGAGGTGCACAGCATGAGGAAGACGCGAGATACTCATGCAGGAGGCTCACAGCTCCGCGCGCACATGAACATAGCGCCTGGAGCCAAAGCCGATATGGATCTATACATACCGTACAACCCACCAGCGAGAGGGCAAGTAGACGTAACCACACCATATAGGCCAGCCATCTTGGTGAAGCATTCAAAATTCACTGAGCGCATTGCGAAGGCTCCCATTCAACACAAAACCAAGATGCCAAGTGGTCTAGGCAAGTACGACGGTACAACAGATCCAGATGATTTCTTACAAGGTTTTTACAACACTGGAAACCTAGAAAGCTGGACGATGCCAACATGGTGTCACATGTTTGCTCGCTGCCTCACGGGCGCAGCGCGTGTCTGGTTCGAAAGCTTGCCGACTGGACAAATTGATGGGTTCGAAGAGCTATTGGAGAAGTTCCAGGCTCACTTTGTACAGCAGCGCAGACACATGCGCGACCCCGATGACATCATGCACTGCGTGCGCAGGAACAACTCTTGCGCGTGGCCTTTATACAAGGTGCGCGCAGTGATCAACTCCGCAGAGCTCTCGTGAGCAGAGATGGCATGCCAACCACTTGGGCTAAGCTTATGGAAGCATCGCGAGTCTTCGCGCGAAATGAAAAACAAATTGCCCAAGACAGAGCAAGAGACAGAGGGCATCAAACAGAAGCACCACGCAACAATGAAAGGAGGGGCAAACAAAACTCCGTATGGTCCAGGTTGCAACAAACCAGTTATTCTCCCGCAGAAAAGCAAGCGCAACCAAGTTCACCCCAGCCCCAAAAAGACATTCGTAATTGCGGAGAGGGTGACAAGAGGGAAGGCGGCAGAGAGCCTAACAGACCTCTACCAAGAATATGGACTCCCCTCACCAAAACGCCTTCGCAAGTGTTAAGCACAGAGAATGTCCAGTTTAAAAGCCCCAAGCCATTACTCCATAAGGGACCACCAAACAGTGGCAAGTATTGTGAGTTTCACAAGTCCACAGGGCACAACACCGATGCATGCCACCATTTGAAGGATGCGATTGAAAGAGATGTGAAATCAGGCAAGTTGGCTCACCTGGTGAAAAACCCAAGACCAGAGAATGAACAACCAGATGGAGCCTCAGCCAGTAAAAAATTCAAAATAATCTGTGTAGCTGAAGGAGGAAGGCAAGGGCAAAGTTCGAGGAAGAGAAGCGCGCAAGTCCAAGGGGATTGGCGCGAGCAACAAGTAATCTTCCCAAGAATCAGAGGAGGCCCGTCTATCAGCAGTCCTCTAGTCATCACTGCACACATCGCTCATTATGAGGTGTCAAAAGTCCTGGTGGACACCGGCAGTGAATCAGACATCATGTATGAGCAATGTTTCAGGAAGTTGGATCCAGCAGACCAAGCAAGGCTTGAAATTGTGAATGCACCAATCTCGGGTGTCTCAAACGAAATTATTCACCCCCTAGGTCAGATACAATTCGAACTAACTATGGGGGATGAGAAACACAAGCGAGCTGAAATTGTCAACTTCTTGGTCTTGCCCACCACTTCATGCCATAATATGATCTTGGGTAGAGGAACGATTGCCCAATTCAACGCCATACCGTCACCAGCGCACGGCGCGTTGGGGTTCCCAACACCAACAGGTGTAACATTTGTATTCCGAGATCATTTGTGCGCAGTGACAAGTATACCGCGAGAAGGGAGAATGAAACTTCCAATGGCAAACAACGCGCCAGAGGAATGGATTCTCAACCCAAAATTCCCAGAGCAAACAATCACAATTGGAGCTACGATATCAGATGACACAATGGTGAGAATGAAAAGATTGCTCACAACGTATATATCGGTCTTCGCGTGGCAACATTCTGACATGACTGGGGTTCCGCGAGACCTGGCGCAGCATTCTCTCAACACATTCAAGTCTGTAGAGCTAATTGCTCAAAAGAAAAGAGTCATGGGGGATGAGAAGGCAAAGGCCATGAATGAGCAAGTAGAAGATCTACTGCGAGCAAATATCATCCGCCCAATACGATACCAAACATGGGTAGCCAATCCTGTGATGGTAAAGAAGAGCAATGGGTCATGGAGAATGTACATTGATTTCAAGGACCTCAACAAAGCGTGTCCAAAAGATTGTTACCCCCTCCCAAACATTGACGCGAAGGTGGACTCTGTGGCGCCATTTAAGCTCAAATGTTTCCTGGATGCCTATAAGGGCTATCACCAAATTCAAATGGCACCGCAAGATGAGGACAAGACTGCCTTCAGAACTGACAAGGGTGTTTTCTGTTACACAAAAATGCCCTTTGGTTTGAAGAATGCAGGAGCCACTTACCAAAGACTCATGGATGCGGTTTTCAACGAGAAAATTGGAAGAAACTTAGAAGTCTACGTGGATGATTTGGTGATTAAAAGCAGGGAGGAAAAACAAATGCTCAAAGACATCGAAGAAAGCCTTTGGCGCCTAAAGGAAGTAAACATGAAGCTCAACCCGAGCAAATGCACATTCGGCGTCGAAGAAGGGAAATTTCTCGGTGTAATGGTCACCAAGGATGGTTTCAAGGTGAACCCAGAGAAGGTGGAGGCTATCCTTGACATGCCCTCACCATCCACCATGAAAGAAGTTCAAAAGTTGAATGGTAGATTGGTATCAATTAACAGGTTCCTAGCGAACCATGCAAGCAAATCTACCCCATTCGTTAACACATTGAGAAATTGCTTAAAGAAAAGCCAATTCAAGTGGACGCCTGAGGCCGAGCAAGCTTTCAGTGAGATAAAAGAACGTCTGATAAATCTGCCTGCGCTCACAGCTCCACTACCTGGCGAAACTCTAACTTTGTACCTGTCAGCAGGAGAGCGCGCCATTGGCGCAGTGTTGTTGGTCGATCGCAAAGGAATCCAAACACCAATCTATTATGTAAGTCGGGTGCTGAAAGATCCTGAGACGCGCTACACCATCATAGAAAAGTTAGTTTTATCACTAACACATGCGTCGCGCAAGCTTCATAGATATTTCAATGGTCATCCCATTGAAGTCCTGAATGATTACAACATCCAGCAAGTCTTGCGACGTCCCGCGCTCTCAGGAAGGCTGACAAAATGGGCGCTGGAATTAGGGGAGCACACGATCACCTACAAACCTCGTCCAACAATCAAGGGACAAGTTTTAGCTGATTTCATTGCAGAAATCTCTAAAGGGAAAGTTGAAGAGGCTCAGCGCGAAGTAGACCCTCCGCAAGCCAATAATGAAGAAAATGTTTGGAGATTATTCACTGATGGAGCTTCAAACAACGAAGGGTCTGGCGCAGGCCTCAAACTGGTGGATCCAGAAAGTCATGAGTATACTTACGCAATCAGGTTGGATTTCAAGAGCACCAACAATGAAGCTGAGTATGAAGCCCTGCTGGCTGGTCTGCGCATCGCGCACAAGTTCGGAGTTAAAAATCTAGAGGCTCATGTCGATTCATACTTGGTAGCAGCACAGGTCAATGGCCTTTATGATGCCAAGGAGAACACTATGCCTCTGTATCTTGAGCAGGCGAAGAAACTCACCGAGCAATTTGATTTCTTCAGAATCATACATATTCCGCGCAGTGAAAACAAGTCTGCCGATGCGCTGAGCAAGATGGCATCAACCAGATTCGATCACTTTGGCAAAGATGTCAGGGTGGAAGTAATGAGCAACCAGTCGGTGGGAGCGAAGTCTGTCCTTGTAATTCATACAACACCTTCATCATGGATAACTCCATTAATGGAATTCTTGAGGGAGGGAAAGGTACCGGACGATCGCGCACAGGCGAGGAAGATAAGACACAAGTCGCAGAACTACGAACTGCTTGATGGTACGTTATATCGACGCTCTTATCTTGGACCGCTCATGAAATGCCTGGATGCCGAGGAAGCAAGCTATGTGATCAGAGAGATACACGAGGGAATCTGTGGAATACATGCTGGCCCGCGCATGGTGGTTGCCAAGGCAATGAACGCAGGTTACTATTGGCCAGGCATGTTCTTGGACGCGTTAAAAGAGATCCAAAAATGCAAAGCGTGTCAGAGCTATGCGCCAAACACCATGCGGCCAAAGAACAACTTGATTCCGGTGACCTCCGCATGGCCTTTCCACAAATGGGCAATCGATATTGTGGGTCCCTTACCACAAGCGCAAGGGCGAGTAAAGTTTTTGGTAGTGGCAGTAGACTATTTCACAAAATGGGTTGAAGCCAAGCCACTAGCAAAAATCACAGCCGAGGCAATGAAGCAATTTATTTGGAGCCACATCATATGCCGTTTTGGCCTGCTAATGGAAATTGTGAGCGACAATGGCAAACAATTCACTGACAGGAAGATATCCAGTTGGCTCAAGGAATTGCGCATTAACCAAGTCTTCACTTCAGTATACCACCCTCAAGGGAATGGCCAAGTGGAGCGCGCGAACCAAAGCTTGCTGAATGGGCTGAAGAAAAGGTTGGAGGGAGAATCCCATTCATGGGTCGAGGAGCTACCTAATGTCCTGTGGGCGCACAGGACATTAAGCAAAACCAGCAATGGCGAATCCCCGTTCAGCCTAACCTATGGAACGGAGACTATGATTCCAGCAGAGATTGGATGCCCATCCCATAGAGTGCTCATGATGAGTAAGATGGATAACGAGCGCGAAAGGAGGTTGGATCTCAACTTACTTGAAGGGCGCAGAGAGGCGGCTATCATCAGTGAAGCCAAATACAAGAAAAAACTAGAAAAATATTACAATCAGCGCGTGAAAGAATGCCACTTCAAGAAGAATGATTTTGTCCTTCGGAACAATGAAGCTAGTCGCGCGATACCCCCGGGAAAAATGTCCCCAAACTGGGAGGGACCTTGTCAAGTCTCGGAAGAATTGGGAAAAGGCGCATACGCTTTAAAAGATTTGAATGGAAAGAAGATCCCGCGCACATGGAACGCAGCGCAGCTTAGAAAATGTTTCATGTAAAAAATTGTCAAGTTTGTAATAAGGCTTTTTAAGCCATTATGAATAATGATACGCGCTATTTTCTCTTAATGTGTGTTCTATTACCTTTCGCATACATGTTTCACACTTCCCTTTATTAATTTTGAGCAATATGACAACATTGTATTGACATCAAAACTAAAAATAAAACGAAGTAAAACATACATGCGCGAGCTTCAAGCTCAAACGCGTTAACGAGTTTTAACTCTAAAACGTCAGGGCCTTAGCCCAATAATATGAGCCTTAGCTCAGGGCCTTAGCCCAATAATACGAGCCTTAGCTCAAATTACTCACAACATCCATCCTACATGCTGCGCAGCTAAACCATAAAATACCTAAGCACAACTAAGGCAAAGCACATGCCAAAACATAGTTATTAAGGTCTCAGGTCGAGGTCACGCATGGGATTGTAATGGATATCAGAGTAGCACATACTGACACGTAAAGGCTAAAAAACTCATTCATAATTCCCTATAATAATGAAATGCCAAGGCACGTGTCAGCATATTCAGAATATTGCAAAATAACTTGAAATATGACAAGGATTAAGTAAAATAATTTCCTTACAACCTTGTTCAAATTTCAACGTGCAAGCATATCTTATATTCAACAAGCAAACACATGCAATATAAAGAGATGAATTGGGAATGCGCAAGATGCAAATAAGGGAAAAACAAAATTTCATTCAAAAACATAGAAGTTTACAAATTTACAAAATGATGAGATAAAAACTACAAACAAAAAAAAAAAAAACATAAAGGGCTCTTCAAGTCTCTATATCAACATCAACCTCTTCACCGTCCTCATCATTACCCCCTCCCTCAGCATCTGGCGCAGCCCGCTCATCGTCATCTCCAAACTTACCATAATCAAGCTGTTCGTCTTGAATGGAGTCTTCTATCACGATAGTGTCAGGAGTAGGTCCTTTGGCCACGCCAGAGCCGCAAGCAGAGGCAGCATTGCCCGCGCCATCATCGCTGCCACCAGTCCCTTCACACTCGTCAAGTAATTTCTTTAGCGCGCCGAGATCGGGCTGGTCAGCAAGCGCGGCTATCTGCAAGTCATAAGGAAAAGTATGAGTACAAAAGACTAGGAAAATAAGTCAAGGTAAACTCATTAATGTTAAAATACCTGCTCAAGGATGGGAATTGGAGTATTCAAGTACTTCTCCCCCACCTCGGCCATATCAGCGCAGACAACGTCGAGCTGATAAGGGTAGTCAGATGGATTCTTCTTCAGCATGCTATATTCATAGCCATCCTTAAACCCTTCAGCTCGATCCACCAAGCGCGACGCAGCATTACAATCCATCACAAGGGTCTGAAACTCGTCTGAGTATTTCATCGCATAAGCGCAACGAGTCACACCCTGTGAAACTAGCCATTGGCGATCCTGCGCGAGGGAAGAAACATACGTCTCAAGAGCAGGAATCTGAGAGTTTAACAACTCAACAGTTTCCTTGGTCTGTTTTAGCTCTTCTCTGTCGGACGCTGCTGCCGCCAAGGCCTCATTCCTTTCCGCTCGCGCAGCATCAAGCTCTTCGCTGTTAGACGCTGCTGCCGCCAGGGCTTCATCCTTTTCTGCCCGCGTAGCTTCGAGCTCTTTCTTCAGGCGCGCAACCTCACTCTCTAATAAAGATTTGTCAGTGATAGCCTGCACAAGAGTTTGATCACACGCCTCTGCCTCTAACTCCAAATCACGCGCTCGCCGCGCGTACCTGGCCGCATCCGCTTCTGCCGCCTGCAGCTTCTCCCGCGCAGCCTGCAGCTCATGCCCGCGCTTCACAAAGGCAGCGTTAGCACTTGCTCGGTTCTCGCTAAGTTCTGCTTGGAGTTTCTCAGCTCTCTCTCGAGCGTCAGAAAGATTCCAAGCAGAAATCTTAGCCTCTTGCTTGGCCTCCGCAAGGGCATCGCGCACTTTTATATAATCATTGCGAAGCTCTTGGGAGGCAGCAAAGAACGCAGACCCAGCAAAAAGGTGGTCGTTGAGCAAGTCCACGCGAGCGCGGTCCTCCTGAAACCTTCTTTCAGCCGGAGGCACAGAGTGAGCCCAGAAGTCTTCACACACGCCCATGGATTGAAATGAGCTATCCTCAGTAATATTCCATCTCGGGCAGTATATGTGATCGGCTTCCTGCAAACACAAAACAACGCAAAAGCAACGTTTTAGTCATCTAAACACTAATCTGGAAGTCCGCACAGCGGAGCAAAACAAACTTATACCTGCGGAGAGCCAGCAGAAAAGTCAGCGCCAGCCCCACGAGAAGGCTGCGCCACGAAATCTCGTGGCGCTACAGGGCTTGCGCGGCCGCCATCGGAATCTTCAAAATTGACCTCCTCATCATCCTCTGTAACAGGTCTTTTCTCCTGCGACTTGGAAAAATCAAAAACAGTCTCGCGAGGAGGGCTGCGCGCAGGAGGAGGTGAGGGAGGTCTCGACGCCGCTAGATCAGCGCGTAGAATAGTCTCCTGCTCCTTAGTAATCCCAATGAGAGGAGATTCAGTGCTTGTTGGAGCAGGAGCAGAACTAACGGCGCCGGCGCCGGCGCCAGCAGTGCCGCCAGCAGCTTGTGTGCCAGCTATAATTCCTATGAAAAAACCAAAGAGAAATGATTCATGACTTGATCTAAAAGAAAAAAAAAGTCAGAAAATCAAAGCGCAATAAATACCTTGGCGCACCGCCGTCCGCGAATTGAGCATCGCCATGAAGTCCATTTTCCCCCTTTTCGAGGGTAAAACAGGGGACTTCAAAGCAACCTTCGGCGCAGCCTCGGTACCTTGCTGCGCCTGAGGTTTAGCCACCAAGGTCGCCGGCTCTACAAACATTTGAGTGAGCAAAGATTCATTAATAACTCTATCGGAATCACGCTCATAAAACCACAAAATATAAACAAAGTATACCTGTTGGAGAAGATGAAACAGCAGGCGCAGCGCCGCTTCCCTTGTCCGCCGCGCGAAGAGATGAGGTGGCAGCACCATACCTCGTGTGGACAGGAGGATTGCCCACACCTCGAGGCAAAGAAGACGAGGAAAACTTGGAGGTAAATCCCTTGGTTTTCTCAAGTCCCTTCACCTGGGTAGGAGGATCCTGGGCAACAGGGGCATCATTTTTCTTCTGTTTTTTACTGGCCCCTGCGCCAGTTTTGCCCTTAGCTTTGCGCTTGAGTTGTGGCGCCTCAGCTTCTTCCTCCACCTCTTCCTCCGCAAGCTCCAACTCATAGTTCTCGAGCGCATCTACAATACGTGCAACAGAAATGTTAACCAAATTTGGTATTCTAAAGGCATAAGCATAAGTACAAAGGCTTACCAGGCGCATCGCTGTCAAAGCAAAATTCTAAATCGACAGGGATGAACATATCATCGAAGCGATCGGGGAAAGCAACTTCCCCAGCGCCCAGCGCGACAAAGCCACCCTCCATATGCTCGTCATAGGCGGCGTGGACGTATTCCTTGCTTACTGCATAATACAAGACAAATGATATCAGCAAAGCGAATTATATTTGCGCAGAAATAATGCAATAAGCTAATAACTCACCTAAGCCATCAACTTGGACGACGGGCTCAGTCGCGCTGTCGGTCCACCTCTTGCTCATACCAACCCCCACCAGCGCCTCCTCGCAAATATTCTTGGCGGGGGATGGTTCAGCAGTTAACTTATTAACCCATGTGCCCGTTGGGTTCTTAAGAACATTCTCATCCGCGGGCGTAGAAGTGATCGCGCGCATGGTCATGCGGATGGGAATCACACCAGCCATAATATAAAAAAATTTCTCAGACCAGTCATGAAGGCTTATGAAGGAAACAGTGCAGCACTTAACCTTCTGACTGCGAGGTATGAATGAGAACCAAGAGTCTTGGACTTTTGGCTTGTAAAAATATTGAAAGCGCCGAGGGGTGGGCTCCTCGCGCTGAGCTTTGCACATGAACTCAAAATGAGTCATGCGCACTAGTCCACAAGGATGGACTTGGATATGTGAATCCCATAAAACTGAAGGAGCGCACCCATAAACCTTGTCATCGGAAGACGAAGGTTACAGTGAGTGAAAAAGTGGGAGTATAAAGAGATATAGCCGGTGGGCGGAACTGCCGCCGTTTGCCCGGCCGCCGGGAGCAGACAGCCGTACTCAGGGAGAAAACCCTGAGAGGCGACGAGGTTGTCGAAATCAGACTGTTTCAGTTTGCAGGGAATCTCATCCCATCTCTTCACCGTTTTGCTCTTCCCCACCTCCTCCGACGAGGCCTCGGCAGCCCGTTTTCCCTTGCCAGTCTTCTTCAAAGTGGACATAACTAATGATTTTACACGGCGTTTGCTGGGGAAGATTGTGGTGTCTGGGTTATCAGACATACAATGGTGAATCAAACAGCGGTTACTTTAAGCACGGAAATCTGGAAGCAAAAGGCAAAGGCTCTTAATCGGAATGAAAATTGAAGGAGAGAGCTCTGAAAATAACAGTGAAGATGAAGAAAAAACCACTCAAAAGGCTTGCTTTTATAGGCCCAGGAGAGAGAAAGAAACAGGTACTGATCAGAGTTCACGCGCCCCCACTCGCAGGTGCAGGCTAACATGAGCGCGACACGTGTTCCTGACACTGTGTGAGGAGACATGAAAGGCAACTGTAGCACCTCGAGCACACGAAAAGTCTGACACAACGTCTCCATCTCTGACGCATGTCAGCACCAACCAACCACGTACATGGACGATTCATTTCAACCAAAAGGATAGAATTTCGCGCAACGCACATATGAGAAATGAAAAAGAAAAGACAAACCCTATTAAAAGAGCAAACTATTAAGTCTAATATCTATCTTACCTCGCTCGCGCGAGACAAGACACACATTAGACTGGGGGGGCTTGAAGAGGTATGCACCCGCCTTAACATCGAGCGGGGCGGGTCAACCCACAAGATATAGACAAGAGGCTTGAAATCAAGATGTCATGAAGGCACAAAGCCAAAACCTATGCGCATGGCGCATATCACATATGCTCACGCATATCACATATGCTCACGCACCATATATGCTCACGCATATCACATCTGCGCGTGGCGCATATCACATATGCTCACGCATCATATATGCTCACGCATATCACCTCTGCGCGTGGCGCATCTGCGCGTGGCGCATATCACATATGCTCACGCATATTACATATGCTCACGCATATTACATATGCTTGCGCATATCACATCTGCGCATGAAACATCTGCGCGTGAGAATAAAGAGAAGACCTCGCGCATCCCCAGGATAGGCGCATATCACACATGCACATAATCAACCTCGTCCTTATCCAAATCAAGATAAGGACAACCCTGATTGTGCTCATCAGACAACCTTCCAGAAGGTATCCTTTAAGGAATAAAGAATATGCTGATGTTGACAGCTGCCAATGAAAGGTGGACAACTCAGCAAAACCCATGTGCTACCACGTGATGGCACATGGGTCAGGTGAAATACCTTGGTCAGAGAATAATCAATGAAAAAGCACCAGGTGTCCTAAGGACATGTGGCGCGAAGCAATAAGAGGAGGCCAAAAAGGCCTAATGGGATCTGAGCCCAATCATTGGAAACCCTAACACTATAAATACCACACCACCTCCACAAGGGGAGGTAAGCAAGGAAATACATTCTAATTCCTTACTCACTTTCTGATTATTATTATCTTCTCCTACAATCTCTTATTCTCACACCGGAGGGTTACCCCAAAGAGGACCCCTCTGTCCCTTTCTGAGGGGTAAGTTCACGGTGCTGCTCGTTTTGTAGGTGGAAGAATTCATACTCCGGAAAACCATCGGTGATATAGCACACTCATACCCGAGGAAAGTTGATCGTCTACTAGTAAGTCGATCCACGTTTCTTCAACAACCAAATGGCTAAAGAATACAATGATTTCATTCAAACGATTCAAACTGAATGATTCGATTGACAAGTTTAAAGCTTACAAATTCTTTATTAAAAAACAGTTAACTGATCGAACAAAAGACATAACAACCTTATTTATAAATACAAATAAACCCTTGGGTCGGGCCGACTTAATGAACCGAATGCTCCTGTATCATATTCCCGCTCTTGAAAATAAAACCCGAATGATTCGATTAACAGGCTTAAAGCTTACAAATTCTTTACTAATAAACCATCAACTAGCCGGACAAAAGACCTAACAACCTTATTTATAAATAAAATAAACATTTGGATCAGGCCGACTTAATGGACCGGATGCTCCTACATCAGAAATTTTTGATACAAAGTCACAAATAACAATATGGTTCAGGTTAAATATTTCAACCTGCTAGCCCACCAACACAACACGACCCTATTTTTGATTTGTTGTCTAACGCCTCCGGTGCACCATTTAAACCGGTCGTTTTTAGATATCATTTTAAATAGAATTAAAGCTGTAAAAATTTGTATAAGAAAATTTTAAAATTTTGACATGAATAATAATATGGTTCAAGAGAAATATTTTAAAATTTTGACACTAATAATAACATGGTTCAAGAGAAATATTTTAACTCGCTAACCTAAAAACACAATGCAATTGACAGCCCTATTTTTATCTGTTGCCTAACGCCTTCGGTGTACTATTTAAACCAGTCATTTTCAGAAATCATTTTATTTTAAATAGAATTAAAGATGTAACAACTTGTATGAGAAAGTTAATAGCTTTTATTTTAGGTGGTTGAATTTGGAAAAGGAAGGCAACCTACTTATCTCATCACAACTACAAAAGCTAATGATAATAAGTGATCCATATGGACTTCTAAGTTATGTTGATAGCTTCATCCATTAAACCTAACACCCAACAATATTATATAAAAATAAAAGGAAAGTCTAAATGAAATTTAGAAAAGGCTACAAAATATAGGTTGCCGACTGTATTGATGTGTACAGTTACAAATGTGTCAACTTCAACCATTTAAGTATATTTAAGTATATGTGTGAATTAAGTTTATCTATTATTTAAAAGTTAGAATAAAAACTTAATATATTCATCCATATCCAACATGGCAATTCTTGACCATTTGGGGTGAGCAAATTAACAACCGTAACCGAACCATAATCGATGAAACTGAACCAATATAACCAAACGGTTAGGGTTCTAAGCAATTGATTAAACGAGCTATTGGTTATGTATGCTTGTTAACGAGCTTGATAACCGATCTTTGGTTTTGGTTAAGTGATGGTTATAACCAAGTTCTCGGTTTTGGTTTCGGTGGAGTGTGTTAACAGAACGAAACGAGGGTTTGCGCTCCCCTAATTCTTGCCATTAGGAGTGTGCACGGGCGCGGCTTAATGGAGACCCGTTGGGTGCCCCCTATTTTTTAACTATGTAGTGCAAATTTATCTCTTTTTGTCCGAAAATTCTTACGTATTGACCCCCCCGCCCACGCTGCTGCGCACTTTCTTTCAGGCTTCGCCATTGTTTGGATGCTCATTCATGGTGAAGGATGAGCAAAAATGGCCTGATGGGTGGGATGAGAGTGTGAGACCTATTTTGTAAATCAGTGTTGTATATTATTTGTAAAACAAGGTGAAAAGTTTTGTAAAAGGTTTGTATGTATTTATAAAAGTTTGTAGATTTCTAAGAAACTTGTTAAAAAATCAAAAATATATTGATATTTTTAAAAGCTAAACATCAACTAATTGATTTTTTTTTTGAATAACTCATAATAAGTTATTAGTTATTGATATACTTGTAAAAAGTGAAAAAAGAAAGATATATTTCTGATGTAACATCTATCGATTGACTCAACGCATTTTTTTAAAAGATTTTTCAGCTTATTCCATTTAACATAAGTTTTTTTTTGAACGACTTAATTTTTACACTAACGGAGTTTGAATCTCTAACCTCCTATTTCACACCCTCATGACCTTAGCACCCCAAAGTGGGAATGACATTTAATACAAGTTAGATGGGGTGAAACGCCTAATATGAGTTAAAAGTCTTTTACAATGTATTTATTTATCTTCACATATCTAGAAGGACATAAAAAATGTTGGATTATTGCTATAACATAGTTTTTTAGTCTCTATAATCATATTAAGCAGCGACAGAACTACAAGGGGGTCAGGAGGGTCCGTTGACCCTCCGGCCATCCAAGTAGTACTTACACGGGATGCCATCCATTTAGTAGATCTTTGTATTTTGTACCTTTAGATTACTAGTTAAATCATCTAATAGCTAAAGTAAACAAAGAAAAGTGAAAATAATTGAGTTTGCTTACTTGTAGAAGACAGGGGTATTATGGTCTTATCACCAGGTCAATTTAGTTTTATCTTTTTCTTTTTTATT